>NC_141818.1:27689485-27989485 GCF_982586985.1 Callionymus lyra
CTCTGATGATCCCACTGACGTGGTTCTGCAGGGTTCCATCAGTCACTGGTTCTGTGCTTTGAAATGGAGTGCTTCAGAGAGGATTCGCACATGTATACTCTTTGTTGTTCTACTTCTTCTTTAGTATACAAGTAAAATGTACGTATTTAATACTAGATCTTCTATTCTTTGTTTAAGTGAGTAAAGCATGAATTCAAATTTCTAACCTGATCGTTTCTTTTATCAACAAACCTTTTAGGATATCAACTTTATTTTATTTTATTTTAGCCATTTAGATGACCACAGGCATTTCAATCCTCAAGGTGCCTCGCCTCATACATTGTCTGTGTGGGTAAAAAAACCGATCCCAAGAACTTGCATTTTAAACACAGACCTCCATATATAAAATGATGCATTTTATTCTTCAAAATAATGTGTCGATGTCGTGGCAGTATTTGATTTGTTGAACCTAGGCCACCTCTGACTTGTATTTTCCTATTTTGTTTAAAACAATAATAAAATAGTGCGTTCACTAAGACTAACAGTATATAGCCTGGAAGGGCTATAGTTAGTCTGGAAAGTAGAAAATATCAGTTCAGAGATGCTGCACATGACAAACTGACCATCAGAAATAAACTAGCAGGTAATCAAGGCCTTTCACTTAATCCGTAATTTATGGCGGCAATTCATGATGATGCGAGGCTTGTTCCTAATGCACTGTCCCAGACTATGCTTTTCCATTTTTCATCCCCTTTCAGAATAAATTCCTTTAAAGATGAAAGTCCTTTGCCGGTTCCTGCTGGAATTCAACATTTTGACACTTGTGTCAACATCACAGGTTTAAATGAGAACGAAAAAAAGGATTAGTTTAGACAAAAACAAACAGAGATTACACAAAGGAACTATTGTCTTGAAGAAACTGTGAAAAATGTTGTCCATTAAAAGGTCTCCGAGGTAGCCATTATTAAAAATCTTTTAATTGACTAGTTATTTTGGATGAAGGGGCAGTAAATGCAGTATCTTAACATCTAAAAACGTTTCAACTCTCGCAGCCAGTAGATTACTTTTTTGTTGAAGGACAACAATTACGTTTCTTTAGAATAAAGTTTTTGTGTAATATGTCTCCCTTTCACTTTTATTTACTGTATCAGTTGAACTGTCTTTTAAAACTTTCTGAGCAAATTTAAAATGTGTTGAATACTTTTTTTCTCAACATTCTGCATACGATTATTTTCTGTGAAGGACATGTGCTCACTTTGTGAACTCTCTTGTTTTTTTTTTTGTTTTTTTTTAATCTCCTCTTCTGATGTTTTCATTCTCTCTATTGTTATTATTATGGTCTTAAGGCGCTTTATGACATTGTTGGTCATACTATTGACAAATGGATGTCATTTTTCACATTTCATTTTCAGTTGGAAATTCATAACAATGAGGAGTAGTAAACACCTTTAAACACACAGATTGGTATTATATGTGTAGACATTATTGAATACATATCCTAGAAATATTAACATTATATTGAAAAGTGACACTTCTGTTACCTCCCTGTCATGTTACAAAGGTCTAATGATGTACACGTTTTCTCGCCTAAAGTGTTTTATGTGTGTGCCTCATTTTCATGCCCTTAGGATTTCAGAATCAGAAACTTTAATTGCAAGGTTTACTACCACTGGGTTTGTTTGTATTTTAATGAAAGACTGTTCACAAAGAACATTCAATAGAGGGAGATTTTATAATATATAGCCTACGACATAATGCAAAACACTCTAAGAGCCATTAAAAGAATATTTGACCAAAAAGACATTTTAAATCAAAACTAAAATAATGAGTGAAAAACATTTTCTATTTAGATCAATTAATATGTGATGAACTGTATAAGTATACAACGAAGAAAAATATAAAATGCAATATATGTTGAAAAATGTGGTTAAATGTAATTTATTGTAATTTAAAAAGACTCATATTATTATAATGGTTAATATAATTTATCATGAAATCATTTTCACATACAGTACATGGTTAGATTGTTAATAATGTGTTTATTTTTATTTACTCATACATTATTTGATAGAAAGTCATTATAATTTGGTTGTAATTGTATTCATTAGAATACAATTTGTACATTTAATTCATATTTAAGTTCAGTGAAGAAAACTGAATGTTTTTTATTAAAGAGATATATAGATGAATACATTTTTTACTGACAGCAGATGACTCATTTGTTCTATATGAGATCATGGTGGACATCCCCATCTGTGCTGCCCACTGTGTTTGAGAGCAACCCCAACACCACACCCCTCCCCACTTCTCCCTTCTATGTATATTTCATCCTACCAGACTGCTACATTAGGAAACACATCTATTATTGAATTGCTGCTCTCAGCCCTGCTGTGCAACTGTCGCCCCAAGTCAGCTTTAACATTTGGTGTTTTTGTTTCAAGCAAGACAACAGAAGAGTGTGCACGCACACACACACACATTCACAATCAAGGATGACGTACTCTTTGGCTTGGCATTGCCCTTTGATATCTAGGACAAACAAACAAAGCCTAATATTTCTCCATATGCTGTAGTTGATGTAGAATTGTTCATGACAATGTTTACTTTCAATATATAATTATGACTAAAAAGATTGATTTGTTTTTTTGATGGGTAATTTTGATTCACATTTTCCACAATTTGAATGTTATGACAAGAAAGGTTATTTTCAAGGTTATAATATCTTAATTAACAACAAATTAATGTTAAACTTAAGTCAGGGGCCAAGGTTTAAAAATAATGTCAGTCTTTATTTCAACCATCAATTGCTGATTTTAGCAAACAGCTTCTCTATCTAAACATTAATCTTAATGTTCAAAGCATATGAGAATGTAAGTAACTAAATAAATGTTCCACCACCACTGACTAATGACAAAACAGATTTTAAAACAGCATGTTATCACTAGTTTCTAGTTTAGAAAGGGCACCGCGCTCGCCCTCATTGAAACCTCTTTTGAGCCCCTGAACAAGGCCAAAATCTTTACGCAACTTGACCTCTGAAATGGTTATTACCTGGTCCTCAGTAGAGAGGTCGGAATGAGTGGGAGACAACATCCAAGACCCCTTTAGGACACTTGAATACTTGGTTTTATCCTTAGACTTCCTCTATCTGTGGGCATGACAGTCATTTTTTAAGGTGGTTGACTTCATTCCCTCGCTCAAGTTGCCATCAGCGATGGTGAAGCATCTTTTTAGGCTTCACAGCATACCCATGGAAATTGTCTCTGATCGGGGCCCACCGTTTACATACCAAGTCTGGAGGACCTTCTGCAAGTCCCTGGGAGCGTCCTAGCTTCTCTTCTGGCTACCACCCCCAGATCAACAGACAAAGGGAAAGGGCTAACCAGGACTCCATTTTCCTTTAAGGAGAGAGAAGCAGGCCCAAAATGTCACTGCCACTCTATCAGGTCTCATACCAGGACTATCATGTCCCAAAATTGGGCCCGTAACTCCTGGCTTCTGGTCGAACAAGCATTCTCACCGGTCCAGGAGGTCTGGGTCTCAACCCGGGATCTTCCTCAACAGGTGGAGCCGTATGAGCTGGTTCACAGGTTTCTCTTTGCCTGAGCCTTCCTCCGTCGCTCCATGAACATCCCACATTATACGTCTCCGGTGCTCTCAGTTCCTCTGGTCCACAAGATCCTGGATGTTCAATGTTCATGGTTAATGATAGGTGGGTTCTTTCCATTGATAAACAATGTATTGTATACTGACCCGTTCTTGATCGAGTTTGTACCCATCGTGAAATAAATTTGATTTTAATAAGCTTTTGAAGACCAGAAAAAATAGCTTTTTTTTGCCTCTGGGCCTGGGTTCGACACATCTGTACAAAATAAATGTACAGGTGTTTTAAAGCACAGATAAGATGTCCATGCTGACCCGATACCTGTGGACTCGTTAAAAGTCTTGAAGTCACAGGATATTCAATATAGTGCGGTGCAATGATTTTCAGGTTGTGATGCTAAAACACATGTGCACGCTTCACATGCTGCTCCTCCTCTCTCATCCCTCCTATGTCACTGTCTTCTACATGTTTTCTTTCTGCTCACATATTTGGTTTCAGCCTCCACTGTCCCTTGCCTCCATCCCTCCATCCCTCCCCACTCTCCGTCTGTCTCTCAGCCCCCTCCTCCCCTCACTGTGTCGCTCCTCACTTCCTGGCTTGGCACACTACCCTCCCTCCCTCCGACACAGATGCCTCGTGATTGGTCTCCTATTTAGGAGACAATTTTTCCGTATGGACGTTTCTACTGATTCCCTCCTTGCACGCATGTTCGTCCCTGACCGGCTGAAGGAAACTGTCATGCTACTGAGGATTTTAATCACTGCCTCTTGAATGCTCCTGTGTGTGTGAAGGATCAGCTGCTTTAATGTTCACTGTGTCAGCTCCTGGCAACATGTTTCGACGCACAAAAAGGTAAATACAACAATCTGTGGTGACCTGCTGTTGTGAGTGTTTGCTTCGCAGGGTGGTTTTGTCTCTTCTTTCTAATGTTTCCGTTGTCCCTGCCAGATATCCTGCTGCCTCACTGTTGATTGTTGTCTTAATATAGCTACAAATAAAGTGTGAGCGTTTGTGAGAACACTAATAAATGACCATGCCAGTCTTTCTTCAGGTTTTACAGTATTAGCATTGTTAGAATTTTGCATCGTCCCTCCTTTCTTTATCCCCATTGACAATTTTGAAACATTTATCAGGACATTTTTTTTACTATTCAATTTCAAAGCAAGTTATATTCATCTGCTGTGAGATAAAAAGCACAGTAACATGTGTGACTTATGCACATTGCCTTAATCTGGTGCATTTGAGGTTTCTGCCAAAACACACACTAGGCTGTCTTCAGTACATGATCTAGAAATGTTTATAGAGTATCTCAGAGACTGAGTAGATGGACTTAGAGGGTGTTGCTATAACCGGTTTCTGTTGTAATTTAGTGGTCTGGTTACTTTTTTCTGCAAAAAATATACATGTTTTATTCTGGTCATCCTCAAAAATCTGAGAATTTAAAATAAATAAATGGATAAAAATATCAGTCCAGCTTAACTTCAAATAACTCTAAGCTCTGGAATGAGCTGTTAAGGAAAAAAATACTGCAAGGCTTTGGAAATTTGGTTTCATGGCTTCAAACATTCTGAACAATGTTGTTTGGCACTGACTGCTCATGTGTATGCTACCCCCATCAGTTCAACCTACATTCTTGTGTCTACTTTATTTGTCAATGATTTGAGTCACGATTAACAAACTTGCACCTCCACGCTATACCCAACGACAAGTTAAAAGGGGTTTATTCCAAACTACTGCAGTTCTCAGCGTAGGATCCAGAGATCATGTTTCGAGCTTCAATTTAAACCAGCCAGTTGATTTCCATCCCTCTTGTGCTGTCATGCTCCCCTCCGATGTCCCTCTCTCTCCTGCTGTGCTTCATTTCAGCTGATATCTGCCACGATTGAATTCTCTACTCTTGACGTGCAGGGAAGAACAGCAACTGTGTGAACATAGCCCTGGTGTCATCCGCCATATTGACTGTTTACCCGGAAACTGGAACTAAATAGTTAACATACGAAGGTGTACACATGCTTTTTTTAAATAATTTATTTTCATCTTGAGTGTACATTTTTTTTTATATTTCTACATTACTCACTGATTTATACAGGGTTTTATCCAGTATGACAGTATATCTGTACATCTGACAAATATTTCATACTCTGAGATAAAAGCAGCAGCACTACAAAGAGAAGAAAGTGCCAGGAAGCCCACTTACAGGAAGCGGTTCAAAAAGAGTCGATTTGAGAAAAGCCTACAGGGGGGACTCAGCATTAATCACGTTTGCCCTTCTGCTTCATTCAGTCTTTCAATTTTTATCTAGACAGATGTCAGCTTTGCATCATTCTCTTATTTGTAACATTCCCACGTGAGGTTGTCAGGTAGAGATTTGAGGAGTCCCTGAATGTGGTTTGTATTCGGTGTCAGACTGATTGTAGTTGTGACTCTGTTTAGTTACTTTGTCTGATGCAGCTCTTGCAGACTTCATTTTATTGTAAATGTGCACGATCCTCCTCAATGCTTGGTTAGTCCTTTTTAATAAAAACCTGTGCACTTAATGAAGGAAGATAAGTGAAGTAAACATCCCCCCTTCTTTTCCTTCTGGCTCACAGTTCCATGACAAGAACATCTGTTTCTGCTGTCAACATAAATGCTATGCTACTGATGTGGTTTTGAAATAAAAATTAGGCTTGCTTACAATTGTTTAAAGAACACCTACCTCACCCCCGATGTCCAGGTTTTTTTGGGGTGTTTGTCGGAAGGTTGACTCACCAATGCTAGCAACAAAAAAAAACAATTTCCAGAAGTAGACTATAATATAAAATGCACATTTCTATTCAAGATAGAAGAAGAGTTGTGTTTGGGTGTCCACTCAAGAGTTGCTTAGGACATTAAAGTCCACTGATGTGGTTTTGAAATAAAAATTAGGCTTGCTTACAATTGTTTAAAGAATACCTACCTCACCCCTGATGTCCAGGTTTTTTTGGGGTGTTTGTCGGAAGGTTGGTCACCAATGCTAGCAACAAAAAAAAACAATTAACCTAACCTAACAATGTCAAATAACTATTATTTTAACATTTTAGGTCTAAATTGACTGAAACCCTTTTAAAAGCCTTAGTGTCTTCTTTGTGGTCATGAGGTCATGATGGCCAGCAAAGATATCTTAATATTGTGTTCCTCTGGTGGATAGTGTCTAAGAGATGGTATCTGGATCATCCCACAGAAAACTGTGGATGGATGTGTTGTAACAAAATCCTTTCATCTGATGTAAAGAAGAGTGAAAGTGTCTCATAAAGCAGGTTTCTATGGGAATATGACAGATGTTAAATGTGCAAGTTCCTTACAAAGCTTCCTTCTGTCGATTAGCATGATCCGTAACAAGATTAAATAATGTTTAGTTGGACCAGACTAAGCCTCCTCTCATGCTAATGAATTGCTAACACAACAAACTGTTTCATTCCGTGCGATGTGATGATCTAAAACACCCATCGTCAATTATAACAGAGAATAGTGAGATTCAATCATCGGGATCTTCAATGGAACATCTCCAGACTTTCTGTGTTTTGAACACTCATCAACCAAAGTTTAAGAGGCAGATGACAGCATTTCAAAGGTGGTGAGGGAGGATTTCATTTGCAGGAATAACTTACACTAACTTACACTGCAGCTTCTGCATCAGCCTGTCTGAAGAAACCATTCTACTGATTTCAACACCTCTATCCGACGGAGGTGTGATGCTTTCTTGAGCTATGTGTTGTGTTTTAACACAGTTAGTTTTAGATTTGATCACTGCAAGATTTTATAGTTAATGTTTTCGCAATGTTCATTTTGACATATTGTACATATGCATTTTATTGCTTCATCATGGATTTGTATGTTAACTGGGAAAAAAACGAAATAATTTATTTTAACATATATGGGTGAGGTTCAGGACTTTTTGACTGAATACTGCGTCAAACTCTCAAACTAAGTAAAAGATTTAAACAATTAAAAACAATTATTAATTAAAATAATGTAACTTTCAGGGTATATAAAAACAGCTGCAAGATGATGTACAGTATATGTCAGAGTTGCCACACATTTACTTCTCATACTGTGCTGTAAGTTTTATATTATTACTTACTTACTTAGGCCTGTGGCTCCTTGAGAAGTATAGGCCATCAACGACAATCCTCCGTCACACACGGTTCTGGTTGTGTGAGAGGAGGGCGAGGTCGTCCGCAAAGTCGAGGTCTTCGAGGTGCGTCCCGTTGTTCCTGCCTGTTGTGGTGGTCTCCATGATCCAGTCAATGACTAGGAGGAACAAAAACAGCAAACACCCCTGACGCACTCCTGTCCTCACCTCAAAACTCTCGGACATCTGGCCAGCATGTGCAACCCTACATATCATGACATGGATCAGGCAGACAACACCTGTTGCGCTGAAAGCCGGCTTGCTGGTTGCGGATCTTGGGATCCACCGCCTCCTTAATGCGTTTGAGCAGAATCCTGTTGAGAACCTTGCCGGTCACAGACAGGAACATGATTCCCTGGTAGTTATTACAGTCCCTGAGGTCTCCCTTCTTCGGCAGCTTGATGAGTATGTTCTTCCACTCCTGCGGGATCTCCTCTCTCTCCCAGATCTTCTTGAAGAGGCTGTGCGGGATTTTAACGTCTGTCTCTGTGTTGGCTTCAATGGCTTCTCCCTGTATCTCGTCCGGTCCAGTGTCTTTACCGTTCTTGAGTGCGGCTCTTGCTTTCCTGATCTAAGTCTTTGTTGGATGGTCAAAGTTAATGGGGAGGTCTGTCTCAGCTGGCCTGTTGAGGAGCTCTTGAAAATGTTCCGCCCACCTTTTCAGTTGCTCCTCTGTTGTTGTGAGTGGATTTCCGTTTTTGTCCTTCATTGGCTTGTCCTTCTGTTGGAATCTGTTTGCGAGCTTCTTTGTGACGCTGTACAGTTCTCTCAGGTTTCCTTGTCCTGCAGCGTCCTCAGCTTGCTTGGCCAGGTTGTTGATATGGTCTCGCTTGTCTTTTTTTATGCTTTTCTTTAACTCTTTGTCAGTGGCTGTATAGGCTTCTTGTGCTCTTGCTTTGGCTGCTCATGTCTGGCTCGTGTTCAAGACTGCTTTCTTTCTCTTGCTCTCCTCTAGCTTCTCAATAGTGTCAGCGGAGATCTACCCTTTACGCTGGGTCTGCTTCCTGCCGAGGACTTCTCTACAGGTGTCTCTCCACAGCTCTTTAATGTTCTACCACTGGGTCTCAACGCTGGTCTCACTGTCCTAGAGCTGGTCATGTAGAGGCTGGAATCTTCTGGACAGGCTCATGGTGAACTTTGTCCTCACTTTCCTCGATCGCATTTCTTGAGGCGCAGTCTCACTGAGGTCAATAGGTTGTGGTCTGATTACACATCTGCTCCTCTCATCACCCTGACGTCCTTCCACGATCGTCTGAATTTCTTGCTGATACAGATGTGGTTGATCTGGTTTTCTGTGACTTGAAGCTCGTTGTGGGAGCACAAGTCTGCAAAGCTCTCACCATTCTTGTTCATCCCTCCCAGTCCGTGCGTGCCCATTACATCCGTGTATCAGGTTTTGTCAGCTCCAATCTTGGTGTTGAAGTCCCTCATGAGTACCGGTATTTCTTTTTTACCAGATTTGTCAAGGACTTCTTGTAGTTGTAGGTAGAAGTCGTTCCTTTTCTCATCATCAGCCTCGTTGGTGTACACCTGGTTGACGTTCAGCTTGATCTTGCTTTTCTTTGTGAAGAACTTTGCAGTGATGATTCGGGAGCTGACAGGTTCCCAGTCGATGAGAGCGCGCTGTGTCTCCTGGAACAGCATCAGGCCTACACCGTCGGTGTGGGGAACCCCATCCTCGGTGTGTCCTGAATCGAGCAGCGTCTCTCCGGAGGTCAGCCTCTGCTGTCCCGCCTATAGCCACCTCGTCTCACTCAGCCCTAGTAGACAAATGTTGCAGTTCTTCATCTCCTTTGCTACTTGTGCTGTTCTTCCTGCATCATACATGGTAAGGATGTTCCAAGAAGCGAGTTTGACGGGTTTCCAGGGAGTCACAAGGGGGGTCGGCCCTACAGCTTCCTTACGGCTTTTATTGCAGCATAGTCATAGTCATAGTCCTCCTTGCTGGCCCAGGTCATGTGGATTTTGGTTTGCCTTCCATCCCTGGATATTGAGCGCAGTTTGCCCATTGGTTTATATTATACTGTTATATATTTACATATGGTCAGTGTTGAGACAATAATATAAAATGCACATTTCTATTCAAGCTAAAGAGTTGTGTTTGGGTGTCCACTCAAGAGTTGCTTAGGACATTAAAGTCCCACTCAGTATAATACAACACAAATAATACACTCTTTGCACTTTTAGACACTTCCATGTTCCATTAATTTATCACTTTTTACTTCCTTTAAAATATGAAGTCACTATGAACAAGTAATACTGTGTGTATACAAGCAAAAGAAAGCATTTTTCTCCAATATAATTTTTTTTTTTTTTTATCCACTTGAAAAATCTATACGAGTGGAGGTTATGCAACACATTACTTAGATAATTTGTTGTTGTTTGACAGAGCCTTTAAAAGGAAAAGCTTAGATTCTTTGAAACCATCAAATATGGGTTTTATCCATTCATTCATTCATTATTGAGAAAATCATCGTCTTATTTAAGCTAGTGATCATCTTTTATTTGTTGCACACAAGTGGTGTGTTTCTCACAGTTCAGTGGGATGGAACATAAAGAACCGTTGGAGACTTCACTGTTTGCTTTTCTTCTATGCACGGATAAAAGTGTTGCTATGGTTACCTACATTACCCAGAGTTGAAGCTGGGTTGTTATTGCAACTGGTTATGAGATCAGTTTATTATTATTTTAAAAAATGACATACTGACAATGTGTATGTCAGTGATCAGAAAATATGAGATGTCAAATTTAGTTTTAAAATAGCTGAACTAAAATGAAATTTCAGACAACCAATTTATGGCATAATGATTATATCATAAGCACTCAAACAGCTTACTAATATTTCAGCGAGTTCATATCTTTAACTCAATTGATAGTGCTTTGTTTTTCCTCCTTTACCAAACAAATCCCTTTCCTTCAACATCAGTCCTACTGTTATTGGTAACATTGATAAACCATGTTTCTTATCTTATCTTAAACACTGACATCTTTACAGTTCACCATATCAACATGAACATTGATTTACACATAGCAGGCCGCATACAATTAGATGGCGGGCCAAATTTGGCCCCCAGGCCTTGAGTTTGACACATGTGCAGTGCAATAAATCTCTAGCACCCGCTGAGTCATCAATTTCTGATAGCAAGAATTATATTCAGGATATAGGTAAGCTGGAGAACGGGCGAGTTAAGAGTCACACAAGGCTTTTCTACTTTACTTCATGATGAACATCTAGCAGCCTGTGTGTGGATGAATGATGAATCAGGAGCTAAGAATACACTCTGCTGAGTGTAAGCTGAGGTGAATCAGCCCTTGATTGAAAGAGCAGGAATGTCAAAGAGAGGCATCTTTTGTAAAGGTGGAAAATGAGTAAAAAATAATGTTGAGTTTGAAAGTAAATAAGCAGGTACGGTATTTCAACCGAAGAGATTATGAGATCACACCTCCTCTTTGTAGACACGTGGTAATGATGGTGTACAACAATTTCCTGCACTCAGGATTAACGCATTTCCCTTAAATACACTCCTCTTGTCTCCAGCCAGGTGGAATAGTCCCAGAGGTGGTGCCACATAGGTGGTCTGCCGTGTATAAACTATTCCATAAGGTTCCTGTCCCATTATTCTAGGAACAAATGCAGCACGAACACACAAAGTAAGTAAGTAAGTAAGTCATTTTTATTTATATAGCGCTTTTTCAGACCAGGGTCACAAAGCGCTTATACAATCAAAACAATATTCAATAAAGTATATACTTTAAAGGTCAAGATAAAACTGATAACAAAGGGAGCTTAGAAATAGGCCTGAAATTACTGAGGTCAGTTGGGTCTAAGCCTGTTTTTTTGAGCAGAGGCTCCACAATGGCATATTTAAATGGATTGGGAAAAACCCCTGTGGAAAGGGAGAGGTTCACTATATTGGTAACCCAGGGGCCAATTACATCAAATACTTTGATAAAAAGCCTACAAGGAAGGACGTCATCTGAGCAAGAGGAGGGTTTCATCTTGTTCACTAGTGCCGAAATATCACCCAGAGATACAGCAGTGAAGGAGGACCAAGAGGAGGAGAGGGGCTCAGAGACAGTAGGGCTTCCAAACAAAGGGGGAGAGATTTTCTCTTTGATCAATTTAATTTTGTCAATGAAAAATCTCAACAATGCATTGCTCTCAGCTTCACAGAAGACAGGCGTGATTTGAGGAGCAGGAGACACAAGAGAAGTTTTCTAATGTAATCAGATCTAGCAGTTTCTACCATCTCATTGTAAGAAGTCATCAGATCTCTGAGGTGAAGTCTATGCACCTCAAGTTTAGTGGACTTCCAGAGACGCTCAGTCTTTCGACAAAGTCTCTTCAGACTCATTTGTCCAAAGGCACCATTTTTTTTCTGAATTTTCAAGTTCGATTTAACAGTTGCCACTTTATCCAGTATTTCAACACAATGAGTAGTGAAACAGTGAACCAAACTGTCCACGTCTGGGCAGTCATCAAAGGAAAGAGCGTCAAACATAGCAGAAAAACTGTCTGCAGTATCGGCTGAGATGACACGCCTCTGAGACCTAACTTTCAAAGGCTTAGGTTCAGGGATGAAGTCCAGGTTAAACAAGAAAAGAGAATGATCACTCAGATGGACATCATGTACAGATACATTAGAAATGTCCAGGCCAAGAGTAAAAACTAAGTCTAAAATGTGGCCTTTTTGATGAGAGCAGCAGAACTAGATGTGACGTCATCAACATGAAGATTAAAGTCTCCAAGAATAAGAACAGATTCCATTTAAATAATGGAAGATAAGAAGTCACTGAAGTCTTTCAAGAACACCGCCGCAGGACCAGGCGGGCGGTAGATTGACACACAATAGAAAGGTCTTGTAGAACCAAACAAGATCATCTGAGACTCAAAAGAAGTGAATTCCTGTGTCTGAATCACTTTGCAAGAACAACTCTCCCTAAAAACTGTAGCAAGACCTCCCCCACGACCAGAGAGGCGAGGCTTCCCCAGGACAGCGCTCCCTACTGGACAGAGTTCGTTCAGATGAATAAACTCTTCCTCTCTCTGCCAAGTCTCAGAAAGACATAATAAATCCAAGTTAACTCTTGTGAAAAGATCATTAAGAATAAAGGATTTATTAGTAATGGAGCGAACATTTATAAGTCCTACATTCAGCACCGATGACGTCACTGACGACTCTGCGTCACTGACAGGCGCGCAGAGCGAGATCTTTTGAAGTGAACAGCAGTCACATGGGTGACAGCTGTCACTCACGTTCAACTCGGTTGTAAAAGCCGAATCAAAGAGAGGAAATGAAAAAATCTTACCACCTTTCGTTGAGGTCTGAGCAGACGGCAGCGCTGACGTGTCGTCACACACTTCAGTGAGAGGAACGTCGATCAAACATCGATGACGTCCGATGACGTCAGAGTTCTTCCGAGTGATCGCGACTGCGCGTCTCATCCTGACCTGTACTCCAGACCAACTCGATCGCTTGTGGAAATCGCCTGGAGATCGAACGATATTCCACAGAGTCCGAGTCGATCAGAAGCGGAGCCGGAAACACATTCACTGGAAGTTGGAAACGGTCACGATTATAATCCTCCATCGACTCTGATGTTGAAAAAAGCATCACGATTATAGATCCGAGATGCTTGAGACATATCTTAAGTGATATGAGCATTATATCCGGACAAGTAGTCGTTAAAACGACTGTTTTTGGCAATTATTGCAGGAGCTTACGTTCAAGCAGGCCGATCAAAGGCTCACCGGAAGCGGTCGAAGGACATCAGTTTTATTTATTGCTTTCCCTTTTGAGTGGCTCTTATTTCAACCTCTATCTACACTGAAATATATTTATTTATTTTCCAAGCAAGCCTATCTATTTGAAAAAAAGAAGGTGGTTGTTTCAAATCTAGTTAATAAATACACTCACAGTAATACAATAATACATTTGGTTTCAATGTGATGTTGCAAGGAAAGGAATCATTATTAGCATAAACTATAAAGTATCTACCTAAAGAGGTCATCAGCAGAGAGTTTTCAAGATGGCGCCGCAGATAGCAGCCTTGGCACAGCACTCCGCAGGAATTTGGTTTCTTTTGTGCTTTTTCTTTGCTTTTTTGCCGTGCAAACCTCGTCAACTTCAGCAGAGATGAACTGGTTAAAATCAGTTAGTCATCCTCGGACATTTTACCAACTTTCTACACAAACCCTGAAGATTTTCTGGATTAATGAGGGTTGGTGTGCATATGTCAGATTCCAAACCTGGAATCACTGATCATAAACTGTCAGCCGGTTTTATTCGCCGCGGGAGTTTGCGTCTTTCATAATAGCTGCTGTTTACATCACCAAGCTGCGCCAGCTTTGCAGGATTAAGGAGGTTCAGGAGCATGGACCGGGACCACTACAACCAGGCCCGAAACTCACTGAACAGAGACATCAGAGCAGACAAGAGGCACTACTCTGAGAAGTTGGAGAACAAATTTGCATCCAATGACCCTGCTTTAGTGTGGAAAGGCCTCAGAGACCTGATCAAAACCTTTGCTTCTGAGCTGGCATCTGTCCTCACCGGGATCTTCAACAGCTCCCTGGAGAAGTGTGAAGTCCCCTCCATCTTCAAGCGCTCCACCTTCATCCCGGTTGCCAAGAAACCCCTCATCACTGACCTTAATGACTATAGACCGGTGGCCCTGACGTCTGTGGTCATAAAGTCCTTCGAAAGACTTGTGATGAACCACCAGAGGACAGCAACAGGACCCCTGCTGGACCCCCTGCAGTTCGCCTATCGTGCCAACAGGTCAGTGGATTACGCAGTCAACCTCGCACTGCACCACGTCCTGCCGCACCTAGACAGCCCAGGGAACTACGCCAGGATCCTGTTTGTGGACTTAAGCTCGGCGTTCAACACCATCAAACCCGGCAATCAGCACCGGCGCCCCCCAGGGATGCGTCCTGTCACCACTGCTCTTTTCACCAACGACTGCACCTCTGAACACCCTGCTGTCAAACTCTTGAAGTTTGCAGATGACACAACCGTCATCGGCCTGATCGTCTTGAGGTCGAGAGACTGGTTCGGTGGTGCAGCAGGAACAACCTGGAGCTCAACACGGTCAAGACTGTGGAGATGACGGTGGACTTCAAGAGGCATCCCTCACCCCTGTGCCCCCTCGCCATCAACACCAGCTCTGTGGACTCCTGATAACAATAATCTCCCGGGACCTGAGGTGGGAGGCTAACATCTCCTGCATCCCGAAGAAGGCCCAGCAGACGATGTACTTCCTTCATCAGCTGAGGAGACAAGGCCTGTTGAAGCATCTGTTGATTAACTTCTACAGTGCAGTCATTCAGTCGGTGCTTTCCTCCTCCATCACTGTGTGGTTCGCAGCGGCCACACAACAGGACAGCAGGAGACTTCAGCGGACTGTGAAGACTGCAAGACGGATCATTGGTGCCCCCCCCTGCCCTTCATTCAGGAACTGTATGAGTCCAGGGGATCATTGGTGCCCCCCCCTGCCCTTCATTCAGGAACTGTATGAGTCCAGGACCAAGAAGAGAGCAGGGATCATCATCAAAGACCCGACTCATCCCGGATTCTCCCTCTTCTGCCCCCTGCCCTCAGGTAGACGCTACAGAGCCCTACGGACAAGAACCAACCGCCACAAGAACACTTTCTACCCCTCTGCCATCTCACTCATGAACATCATGATGTTTTTTGCACTGTATTTATTAGTATTATTTTTATTTCTCTTGTATATTTTTTACATATTGTTTATACCTATTCTAATTTTTGTTACAAATTCTGGAGTCGTCCACAACCACGAAAAATTCCACGTATGTATACCAATATGTACTGGCGAATAAAGCTGATCTTGAATCTTGAAAACAATAGGATTATCTAATTTATATTTTAATGAAAGTAACTTACCATAATGGTAATTGATTAATCATTCTTTTTATATCTATCACTGTTGTAATCTCTGACAGTTTTTCTGAACTGCATGAAAGCATAAGCAGAATTTATTGTTCTTGTTCTTCTTTTTTTCCTTTGAATTCATGAGAAAACACACAAATCAATTTGACTAGGTTACGTATTTAAACAATTAGATGGAGATAAGACGCTCCTAAATCAATGTTTAGGCAATTATAGTACAGAGGTGTTTAGAATTTTCACATTTGCATAGTATTTTAAATCCTCTTAAAACGATGCGTTTTGTTACAATACTTAGGGGACAATTCAACAGCGATGTTCCATTAGACGTCGGCTGTAAAGCAACACATTTCCTGTCAACAGCTGCTGTGCTAAAATAATTTAAACACCTGTTTTTTTTTCTTTGTGCAACATTGCAAATACAATCTTTTCAGTTAATTCATTTCTGCTGGTCATGAAGTCTATACGATCTGAAGCAGGGGTTCTTTATTTGGCTACATCAACATGCAGGGCTGTGGTAAATTAATTCTTTAGTGAAGCGTTTAAAGTATCTTCCTGTAGCTAATGACATGCTATGTCTGGTGTTTTGGTATTTGCTGATGTAGTTAAAAGAGTGATTATTCTTTGTTTCTATTGCATCATTCCTTCAGCCTTGTTGGGGCAACATTTTTGCAATTGTCTGCAGGAAGGGTTTTCAGTTGCATGTGGACTGATGTCACTCCTGCTCACCAGGATTAGAATACAGAGCTGTTTATTTCATCTTAGTCCACTTGTGATAATGGTGAGACACACACAGAGAAGACACACAAACTCACAGATACGTTGTTCATTCCGTTCATCAGTGATCAATCTGGAAGTTGGTGGGCCTGTTTCAACCGTTGTTTTGTGTTTCTCCTGTGGTACAGTTGCAGAACCAGCAACAGGAAAAGTCTCATCATGACCAGCACATCACCGACCTTGCCACGACCTCACTCTCCACTGCCTGGACACATAGGTCTGTTTCTCTAGATTCATAGATAGAAAAAGCATACACGTTGTCAATTGAAATACCCTGACTTGCTGATGAAGTGTATTACTATAGTATACAGTGGTATGAAAAAGTTTTGGCACCCCTGTACATTTTCATGATTTTCCTTTATAAATCATTGGTTGTTTGGATTAAAAATCCCAGTTAAATATATCTTATAGGAGACAAACACAGTGATATTTGAGAAGTGAAATAAAGTTTATATGATTTACAGAAAATGCTCAAGAATTATTTAAACAAAATTAGGCATGTGCATAAATTTAGGCACCCCTATATCTTATTGATTTCAAACTTTTTCCTACCACTGTATATACAGTATAGGCGTATTATTGTGATATTTACCATAATAAACTGTCTATTCTTGTGTATTTGCCTAGGAAGTAGCCCATTGGACAGTCCGCGCAACTTCTCTCCGAGCGGTCCCGCCTACTTTTCCTTCGCCTCCTCAAGAAGGTTGGAAAGTTTTCACAAGTTTGTCATTTAAATTTTACCTGAATATGTGAAAGCATTTTTTGGTTTCCAGACCTGATGGCCGAAGATGGTCATTGGCTTCCTTGCCCTCCTCAGGGTATGGCACCAATACACCGAGCTCAACGGTGAGAAATTTCAGTTCATTGTTACACTTGTGTAATTTGTGTGAATGAAAGAAGATTGTGTGTTTTGTCTCGACATTCTGGGCTTGTCCTTGGTCTCGGCCATCAGAGCACCCAAAAAAATATTTATAAAACAAATATAACAATGTACAATAATAGTCAGCTAAATAATAATTTGAGCATCTTATTTAATTGAATTAGGTTGGATAAAATCTTTATTTGTCTAACTGTGTAGTCACACTAGCAAAGTTCAAAGGGGAATACGGAATACATATTTCTTTAAATCATATTTGTTTTGTTGAAAATACTACAATGTGAAAATATGCAATAGTACAACCCCCCATCGAAGGCCAAATCTATAGTACTTCTAGTAGTTATTTTCTTATAAAACAAAATGAAGGTGACACTCAAAGACTCTCCAGGCAGGTCGTCCAGCAGTAAAGAGCATCAAATCATAGCTAGAGAGAGTTCGACTGAGACGGTTCAAAATAAACCATCATTGCAATACATTGTTTCTATTTCATGTGTTATTTGGCCATGTAAGTAATTTTGGTTTTAATATTTTATTGAAAACCACTCAAGCTTTGTGCAGAGTATAACATACACAGTATAATATCATATACAACATGATTCATCCCCATGACATCATGCAAGTTGACTCTTGCTTCACTCTGAAGTGATTACACAGCTCAGATTCAAGCTTATCAAAGCGGACACGCGCACATTAAGCACACACATACACGTAAACAAGAACATGTTTAAGAAGTGCCACGGGTCTATATACAGTATATTAAATCAGTGGCTAAGATATTATCAACCAGATTCTAAAGATTAAAAGCAGAACCGCTGTAAAGGAAAGTCATAATTTTAGCCTTTAAGCAATGAACAGTCCCACGTGTTTACATGAAGATAAAGTGACTAGTGCAGCAGAAGAGGATGTCGCGTTTCAAAATCATCGAGGAAAGGTCATAGACCATGTACTAACAAGTATGTTGTTTTTTGTCTTTCCTGGATCTGCTCCATATGTGATGTGTCAGAGTCTAGATCAAACAAGACTTGAAAATGAGTTTTCTCGTCCTGGATCTGAAGCTATAAATAGTCCTGAAAATCTATACAGGCATCGATGATGAAACCAGAAGATGGTGTAAACCTCTTCGGTGGAGGATTTTCCATGTGTGAGCTGAATCTGTCTGCAGGGAAGAGCTGAAGTCATTCTATTGACTATGACGTTGTGCTGCTGCTGTGATCCCACATATTGTGTCTTTAGACTCCCATTGATCCAGTCTCCCCCTTGACTCTACAGGAAACTTCTAACTGAGAACCCATCAGGCACCGCAGGCGATCGATATTTTTATTCACTTTCTTTCCACACTGTGATCCATCTTGTCCTCCCAAACTCACATGAGATCTCTGTGTCTGCCTGCAGTCGTCTAGCTCGTCTCAGGAGCGTCTGCACCAGCTTCCCTTCCAGCCCACCATGGACGAGTTGCACTTTCTGTCCAAACATTTTGGCAGTACTGAGAGCATCACGGACGACGATGGCGGGCGCCGCTCGCCGCACATACGTCCTCGCTCTCGAAGTCTCAGGTATGAGAGGCACAGGAGGTTCACGGTGATGTAGTTCATATTTTCCTGATATTGTTGCTGTGATTCAACCTTTTGTCTAAAGTCACTATTAAATAAATATGTCTCATAAAAAATGTCAGAAAAAGATGTCAAACATATATTAGTATCACTACTGATTTGAATGTTTGAGTGTTGTAATGAATGAGGCCTTCAACTCTTTCTGCAAAGTTTGTGGACATTTTGAGGGCTAAACTGTTGAGTTTTTCCCAATTGGACATGTGTCCAGATGCCCAGTTGACATGACAAATATGTCTTATGACAAAGCTAGGCAAATACATTTTCTCAGAGGCCATATTATAGGATTTAATAAAATTAAATGTAATATATTTTAAAATTTAAAATTAAATACATCAAAAACATAAAATAAGTTATTAGTTATTATAGTAATTATTAATAAGTTATTGATTTAATTTAATATAAATTCAATTTTTAAATGTGATAGAAAAGCTCTTCATTTGATAAAAATGTAAAACATTACCTAATATCTTTAACAAGTTACATGTAGAGCTGTAGTAGTAATACAATTGTTACATAGCTGGAATCAGTGTTTGACTTAACAAGAGGGCCACACTTTGCCTAGGTCTGTCTTATGAGGTTCCGCTTAAAGATGCACAAAAAAGTAATTCTTGTCTGAATATGCCCCCCAAAAAATCCATCCATCCATCCATCCATCCATCCATCCATCCATCCATCCATCCATCCATCCATCCATCCATCCATCCATCCATCCATCCATCCATCCATCCATCCATCCATCCATCCATCCATCCATCCATCCATCCATCCATCCATCCATCCATCCATCCATCCATCCATCCATCCATCCATCCATCCATCCATCCATCCAGTGCAGGCAGGTCACATGGGAAAAAAGAACGTCACTTGAGATAACTGTTATGATAAGACACTTTAAATTAAATTTAATCGAATGGAAAGGTAACTTATTATCATAATGACTATGCCAAAATTTGAAGTGAATCCTACAAGAAATACATGAAGAAATTCTTTCATTTAAAATGTAACAGTTGATTCAATTGATGGAACAATGGGATCACTACATTCATCTATCCACAGAAATGAGGAATTCACTCCTCGGATGAACTGCAGAAGATTGATTTTCTTTTTCCAGTGCTTTCATGTTACATGGCTGCTTTGTGTGTTTGTCTCTCGGCAGCCCGGGGCGCTCACCGTCCTGCTATGACAATGAAATAGTGATGATGAACCATGTCTATAAGGATCGCTTTCCCAAGGTCAGCTGCGCACAAACAAACACTGTACAGTGATTAATTCCGTTTACCTGGGATTTCATTGGATCATTAATGTTTCTTTCATTTAAAATGTTCACAAATATCACATTGCCAAAGACAGTCAAGTAGAAACCAAAAGTACAGGAAATAAGGCTTAATGTATTTCTGGAAGCCAAGGAGGTCTTTCACCTTGAACCAGCACAAGGGATACCTCAAACACATTTGTTTTCGGGGCCAGTGGGTCACCTTGACCCAGAGATAACACAAGGGTTAAAGGGCTGTAATGTGATGTGAACTACTTGAATGCAACAATATATATCCAGTCAGAATAAACTGTTGAATAATCCCTGCTGAGTAAGTTTTCTTACTCTACTAAAGGTTTTCTTTTTTCTTTTTTTTTAAGGCCACAGCTCAGATGGAGGAGAGGTTGTACGAGGTCATCCAAAACTACTCTCCGGAAAATGCTTTACCTCTCGCTGATGGGGTCCTCAGCTTTATCCATCACCAGGTGGCAGAGCTGTCCAGAGACTGCCTGACCAAATCACGCGAGGGTCTTATCACCGGTGTGTACTTCTGTGAGCTCCAGGAGAACCTGGAGAGGCTGCTGAATGATGTGAGCGGAGAGGCTTCCTTCCTTTTCCTGTTTGAGTGAAAACAAAACCAAAATAAATATCACGACCATCGTGTTTTACCACCTGCAGGCCTACGAACGCTCAGAGAGTTCAGAGCTCACCTTTATCACGGAGCTGGTCAAGAAACTCTTCATCATCATATCACGACCTGCCAGGCTGCTGGAATGTCTTGTGAGTCACGCATGTCATATTTTACTCTTACTGATTATATATACAAGTGGGGCAAAAAAGTATTTAGTCAGCCACCGATTGTGCAAGTTCTCCCACTTAAAATGATGACAGAGGTCTGTAATTTTCATCATAGGTACACTTCAACTGTGAGAGACAGATTGTGAAAAAAAAAAAATCCAGGAATCCACATTGTAGGATTTTTAAAGAATTTATTTGTAAATTATGGTGGAAAATAAGTATTTGGTCACTTCAAACAAGGAAGATCTCTGGCTCTCACAGACCTGTAACTTCTTCTTTAAGAAGCTCTTCTGTCCTCCACTCCTTACCTGTATTAATGGAACCTGTTTGAAGTCGGTATCTGTATAAAAGACACCTGTCCACAGCCTCAAACAGTCAGACTCCAAACTCCACTATGGCCAAGACCAAAGAGCTGTCGAAGGACACCAGTAAAAGAATTGTAGACCTGCACCAGACTGGGAAGAGTGAATCTACAATAGGCAAGCAGCTTTGTGTGAAAAAATCAACTGTGGGAGCAATTATCAGAAAATGGAAGACATACAAGACCACTGATAATCTCCCTCGATCTGGGGCTCCACGCAAGATCTCATCCCGTGGGGTCAAAATGATCATGAGAACGGTGAGCAAAAATCCCAGAACCACACAGGGGGACCTGGTGAATGACCTGCAGAGAGCTGGGACCAAAGTAACAAAGGTTACCATTAGTAACACACTACAACGACAGGGAAGCAAATCCTGCCAGACGTGTCCCCCTGCTTAAGCCAGTGCATGTCCAGGCCCGTCTGAAGTTTGCCAGAGGGCACATGGATGATACAGCAGAGGATTGGGAGAATGTCATGTGGTCAGATGAAACCAAAGTAGAACTTTTTGGTATAAACTCAACTCGTCGTGTTTGGAGGATGAAGAATACTGAGTTGCATCCCAAGAACACCATACCTACTGTGAAGCATGGGGGTGGAAACATCATGCTTTGGGGCTGTTTTTCTGCTAAGGGGACAGGACGACTGATCCGTGTTTTAAGGAAAGAATGAATGGGGCCATGTATCGTGAGATTTTGAGCCAAAACCTCCTCATCAGTGAGAGCTTTGAAGATGAAACGTGGCTGGGTCTTCCAGCAGGACAATGATCCCAAACACACCGCCCGGGCAACAAAGGAGTGGCTCCGTAAGAAGCATTTGAAAGTCCTGGAGTGGCCTAGCCAGTCTCCAGACCTGAACCCCACAGAAAATCTGTGGAGGGAGTTGAAAATCCGTGTTGCTCGGCGACAGCCCCAAAACGTCACTGCTCTCGAGAAGATCTGCATAGAGGAATGGGCCAAAATACCAGCTACTGTGTGTGCAAACCTGGTAAAGACCTATAGTAATCGTTTGACCTCTGTTATTGCCAACAAAGGTTATATTACAAAGTACTGAGTTGAATTTTTGTTATTGACCAAATACTTATTTTCCACCATAATTTACAAATAAATTCTTTAAAAATCCTACAATGTGAATTCCTGGATTTTTTTTTCACATTCTGTCTCTCACATTTGAAGTGTACCTATGATGAAAATTACAGACCTCTGTCATTATTTTAAGTGGGAGAACTTGCACAATTGGTGGCTGACTAAATACTTTTTTGCCCCACTGTACACTGTATATAATTTTTTTTTTTTTTTTTATCAACCACTGAGATTCAGTTGTTATCACTGGAATATAAATAGGAATAAAAACATACCCTAGAGTTAGGTATAATGACGGACAGTGTGACGTTTAGGTTAAATATTATTTCAAAATATCATATCAAAAATGATAAAAAGTAGATATCTTGCTGCTTTGTATTTAACATGATCCAAATAATACATAAATTTAGATTTTATTTTTTATTTACCTGCCAACCTGAGTTGTAAACAAAACGAATTACATCCTTTTTGTTAAAGCCTGTGTCTGTATACTGTGGAATATAATCCAGGAAACGATTGGCTACGAGAAAATATATTCACTACCTTTTTTTTTCTAGAGGACGAAGGTATGAGAGAAAACAATATGCTCTACCTCAGGCATTTCTTTCAAATCAAAGTGATTTTCATCATCAACAAGAGTGAGGCTGGTTTGTCACTCGGCACCAAAGGGCTTGCTGCCTAAAGATAAACATGTCGGAAATCCATGTTTTTTTGGATGCATATGATGTAAGATACATAATTTGAAAACACTAGGGAACACTGGAAAAACTAAAAGAAAACAACACAAATAACAAATATTTATAATGAGTTGTAAAAATCAGTTACATCAAACAATTTGTATAATAATAGGTCATTTTTAAAAAGCCAAATGCTTCTGTGTTTCTATCGAAAGTTTTGAAAATGTAATTCTCATGGCATTTTTTTTACCCCCAATGACAGGAGTTTAACCCAGAAGAGTTCTATCATCTGCTAGAAGCAGCAGAGGATCACGCCAAAGAAGGACAACTGATGAAGGCTGACATCCCACGATACATCATCAGCCAGCTGGGACTCACCAGGGACCCTCTGGAAGGTAAAAGAGACTTTGAGGACTGGGACACTCAGACCATGGCGCTAACATAATCTCTGCAGTGATAGTCTTGTTGAGAGGCACATTGTAAAACACTTGAACTCTGTTTTTTTGTCTATAATGTGTTGCTCCACTCAGTAAAAGTCTAATGTTCCTGCTTCAACCTGCTTTCTTATTGCAGAAATCGTAAGTCCTGACAACTACGACAGCGAGGTTCCGCAAACTCCAGAAACTGATGACTCAGCAGAGGTGAAAGAGAAAACACTATCTCAGAGCTGTAAATACAAATTAGACTTGAACTACACTTTTTGACACTGTACAAATGAATGATGCTCCTTATTGGAGTAAGTTATAGAAAATGTACTTTTATTTTATTGAATTTAAAACATAAGATTTAAACTGATCTGAACTCTTTATTTGCACCTTTATATGCATGTTTATATATGTTGTATTTGTATCCATATCTTATAACCAGCTTAACGTATCTTTCTGTCAGCAGGGAAGGGGGAACCCAATGAAGCCACCTACTGAGGAAGACTTTCAAAGCATCAAACTGATCAGCAATGGAGCGTACGGGTAAGAGGTTTAGAGCGGGAGAATACAAACAGATCCAAAGTAAAAATAAAAACCATGAATTAATTTAACACAAGACATAGAAGATCATAAAAAATTTCAAAACGTTTTTTTTTTTAAATATTGTATACTGATATGTTTTATTTTTAGAATGTAACAACTATACAATAATCTTGTCTGATTTCATTGTATTTCTTGCATTTAAAAAGCTACAAGCATCATTATAATGAGAAATTTCAGTGTGATGCTATATTTTTGTTGTGCCTGAGATATGAGGAGTGATGAAATAACTGCTTTTCCCTTAAATGCTTCAAACTTTTATTCCTCTTGTTTTGACATGCTATTCCTGCACTAAATATAAAACAAAAATGCTGCTATTCTATTCAGTCGTGACATTTGACATTTAATATTAACTGATTAAGCTCTGACCTCTCTCTGACCTCTCATAACAAATAGTTGACTCTCGAGTCGCCCGTGATCTTATTATTATAACTATGATCCTCATTGTTATTATTCCAACTAACAAATACTATATGGTTAGTCCTACTTTTAATCCCAACTGGAATCATGTTATTTGAGAATACAGGTCCATCACTTTCTGCCGTGACACTGAGCAGTGTTGTACCGACGCTGCTCTCTACTTTCTCTCCAGCGCTGTCTACTTGGTGCGACACCGGGAAACACGTCAGCGGTTTGCTATGAAAAAGATTAACAAGCAGAATCTGATCCTGAGGAACCAGATCCAGCAGGCCTTCGTTGAGCGAGACATCCTCACTTTCGCTGAGAATCCCTTCGTCGTCTCCATGTTCTGCTCTTTTGAAACCCGAAGGCACTTGTGCATGGTCATGGAGTATGTAGAGGGTAAGGTTATTAGGTTAAAGTTAACAATTAGAGACTACAATCATCCATTCATCCATCCATTCATACTTTTTTTTTTAGTAAGTCGGGAGAGTTGGGTTTTCACATTAATTGCCCTTTCAAAAAGAGTCCGATGCTAAAAGACTGAAAGGTTTTAAGATTATAGTAATGGATTACATTTACCGTAAGTGCTTCAAATAAAAATAGAAAAGTATTTTGGAATTTAAATTGAATTTACCACTATAGCACCCAGCACTCCTGTTATAATTAAAGCTATCTAGCTGTGTGTTTTTTGTTTTAAGAAAATCATGTCCTAAGTAAATGTATTGCAATATTGATCATTTCTTAAAGTATAGAATGTTATTTAAGGGTACTATTTAAAAGTTAAAAATGAAAATGTGCTATATAACCAAAAGGTCAATATATACAATCGACATTTATTATTATTAAATAAAAAGGAATTGAAAAAGTATCAAATGCTTTCAATTAAATATGTTTGTGCTCTTCTTTTGATTGTATTATTTAATATCATTAACTTTGAGTTACATCCCAATGGCTCATTACTTAACATATCACTTTGATGAGAGAATAAATGAGATCAAATACTTTCTAGCGCATGCAGTTTCTGTGATCTGCAGGTGGGGATTGTGCCACTTTGTTGAAGCACATCGGAGCTCTGCCCCTGGAGTTGGCGAGGATGTACTTTGCTGAGACTGTTCTGGCTCTGGAGTACTTGCACAACTACGGCATCGTGCACAGAGACCTCAAACCTGACAAGTGAGACGAGATCCAAGTCTTGTGAAATATTCCCAGATGTTGTGCCGTCCTCATTTCACCTGATTGTCGTCATTATGTTCCTATTATGAGTGATTTGAGGTGGAAAAGGTGTCCATTGACAACAAGGGGTTGTTAATTGTTGTTAAAAGTCCTGCAACGTAAATGACTGTGTTGAGTTCACTGTTACTGTGTTATTGTGGGTAATGTATTAAATACGTGATTTTATCAAGAATAATTTATGACCTACAGAAACTTCCTCAATGCTGTATTCTGTTACATCTTTCAGCCTGCTGATCACCTCCATGGGTCATATCAAGCTGACTGACTTTGGATTGTCCAAAATGGGCCTGATGAACTTGACCACTAATTTGTATGAGGGACACATTGAAAAGGATGCAAGGGAGTTTCTAGATAAGCAGGTAATGCAACCAGAGAAGATTAAATTATTAAAAGTTTAATAATTGATTATAAAAAAAGGTTAAAAAAAACAAACTTCTATTTGACATAACTTCTAATTGATGACTAATGTAAGACTTCTGGAATTCTTGTCTTTTATCATCATTGTGCTTTAAATAATATAAGGAAGTAAGTATTAAAAAATCTAATGAAAAGTAATCATCCAGAATTAATGATGGAGAATCGTGCAGGATAAAATAATAGATGTTAAAATAAGCCATCAAATCCAAAGTGAAAAATACAGATATATAAATATTGAGACATTCATATGCTACGTTAATAATGTGACGAACTCGAAGCAGCACAGGTCTTACAAGTCACATTGCTGTAATCGAAAACATATTAAAGGTGTTTCGGCTAATTCTTCTAGAAGTAATCAAACTGACAAAAAAGAATTGCAGATATTTTGTCCACTGTTCTTATCCTGTGTCTTATGTCTACTCAAGGTGTGTGGAACTCCAGAGTATATAGCTCCTGAAGTGATTCTCTGTCAGGGATACGGGAAGCCAGTTGATTGGTGGGCGATGGGCATCATCCTGTACGAGTTCCTGGTGGGTTGTGTGCCTTTTTTTGGAGACACTCCTGAAGAACTTTTTGGACAGGTCATTACAGGTGAGAGAGAAAATGGAATCTAAAACATTTATCAATCGATAATTGATACAACCTGCCTGTCATTGCTCTTCTTTGAATCTGCCAGACGACATTGTTTGGCCTGATGGAGATGAAATGTTGCCACCGGACGCTCAGGCTCTCATCTCGGCCCTGCTGCAGACCAATCCTCTAACCCGTTTGGGCTCAGGTACGTCATATATTGAGATCATTACTCATCGTCATAGATGCATGTTTAAAAAAAGAAAGAAAAAGCTTAGCTTAGGTTTGAATTGTCTTGTAACTTATATTTTGTAAACAAAAAATAGGAGCTGTCCACATAGTCTTGAAGATAATGCAATATAAATCAAAATAATATGTCCGAGAAATTAAAGTTTCTGTTCAGTTGTATATATTTCAGAATTTTTGGGGGGACATTTCCCTTCATTGACAGAAATTTCTGTTTTTACATGGCACATGGGCACATGGGATATATTCAATTGTTGGTGTGTTTTCTACTTTGATCAACAGGGGGAGCATTTGAGGTGAAGAAAAACTTGTTTTTCTCCGAGTTGGACTGGAACAGTTTGCTGAGGCAGAAGGCTGAATTTGTCCCTCACCTGGAGTCGGAGGAGGACACCAGTTATTTCGATAGTGAGTGTGTGGATTCATGTCTCCGTCATGCTCGTCATGGCTCAACAAAGATTCTGTGTTGACTCTCACAAGAAGTGACGCTGCATATATTTGAAGCCTGCCTCACCTCCTCTTCTGACAGCACGCTCCGATCGCTACCACCACATCAATACATACGACGAGGATGACACCAATGATGACGAGCCGGTGGAAATCAGACAGTTCTCCTCCTGTTCTCCTCGATTCAGCAAGGTGAAACTCTTCCTCCTCGACTGCTCCTGACATCTGGGTCAAAGCAAAGATTTCAGATAAGGGTTTTTTAACCTGTACTCACGACCGAGTCAGTGATTTAGTGTGAAGTTCATTCTGTTTCAAAATAGCTCGAGGTAAGGGAATGTTGGGACTTGACAGACACAAGTGGCTTACTTCGAATGGGTGTATTTCAGGCTTTTTCCCCAAATCAACCATGTAAACTAAACGTAAATTAAAAATGAAAATGTATTGTTAAACAGGGTTAATATAACAAAAAATAAGATGCTGATGTGAAGCAAAATTGGGACACGAACAATACTTTGTTAGCTGATACCTGAGATAACACGAGGGTTAAAGTCATTGACAATATGCAAATAAATGCTCTCCTTCTTAAACATCCACAAGCCTCACGCATGGTGACTTTCAAAATAAAAGCTCAAACATCCAAAAAACTTAAATGCACTTCCAACTTCACAATAATAAATAAATTATCCAAAATCGAAAACAATGTACAACAACACTTAGATACATATACACATACATAATACACTGGGGCGACACAAAGGTGATCAGTAAGATGGTTTTGCTCCAGTTAGCAGAGTTGAGGCTCTTTACCGTGGTCACTGGTAAATATACGCAGTGCCTCCTACTCATGTCTCAGTCAGAGTGCTGCTCATGTGGTTGCAAAATATAATGGCTGCACTGTATTAAACTAAAGCTGTCTAATGGAATTACGTTTTCTTTTTTAACAGATTAAATAAACATTTTGCACTACTGTTGGCAATAAACATTTCTTACACTAGAATCGAGGGTAGAGAAGTAGCTAACTAATAATCTACTTGAGAATGTGTGGTCAGCACTTTGTTTGTTTTCAAATATTTTTCAGTGTGTGTGAACGTCAATCATTTCTCTCTCTGACTGTGACTCGGGCAGGTTTACAGCAGCATGGAACATCTTTCTCAGCTGGAGCAGAAAGCCACAGCTCCTGTGTCCCGGCGGGAGCACAAGAGTGCCCGTGAGGATCGGGTCACCAAACGGGAGAGCCTTGGCAGCTTCAGCTTGAGGGACAAAGGCTGGAAGACCGGGTCTCCTGAGTTGTAAGTCCCAAGAAATAAGTGTTAGTTCACCCAAAATTCGAATTTCACTCATGTTCTACTCACTAAGGGTTGGGATTATTTTCAGTAGTCCATTCCCTTTTAGAGTTATAGGCAAAAATAAAAAACAAACAAATACCTCCGTATTGCTTGTCTGTAACGTGCCTCTTGTTGTGACACCTTGACAATCCCAACCCTTAGTCCATATGATGATGAGTAGAAAAAAAGTGAAATTTGAATTTTGGGTGAACTATCACTTTAAAGTCAAAAGATTAGCTTTCATTTTAGCTCTTTGTTTTATGTTCTTCACCTCAAATGTTGTCTTTTTACAGCAGTCATGTTTCATATATATACATTTAATAATAGACATAATGGTCTTGTTAAGTTTCTTCAAAATAACATATTTTGGGTAGTCTGATGAAGTCACTGCATCAACTCTGAAGAGATTCACAAAAGAGATTTTTTCTCTCATTTTTGTTTCTCACATTCCTTTTCTTCTGCTGTCATCACACATTTTCTCCAGTCTCTTGATAAATTATAGAAATATTCCCGCTTTGACCTACTTAAGTTGTGCGCGGTATTTGGGTTGCACATGTTTAGTGATGGATATAAAACAACAGCTTTTCCTCATTATTTGACTTTCTTCACACTAATTAGCTGCACTTCATTTAGAGATGCAGTTTCGTTCTCACTGATGTCAAATATTCACCCACAGCAAGGCACCCAGCGTCATTAAAACCACGCCGGCATAGCAGCTTAGAGGGATGACGAGGATCTGCTGGGTCTGCACTGACAGCTGAGATCAAGCAGCTGCAACAGACAGTTGTCTTCGGCTCAATTCAATATGTATCATCAGGAAAGCTGCTTTGAAAGAGAACGCTCATATACTCTGTGTTTATTTTAATATCTCGTCCTTACATAAACAGTTTGATGTTATGGCCTCTGATTGCAGGAAGCGCTTGTCTTGTTCAGAGTCCATCTATACTGAGGGGGATTCCAGCCCTCCTCTGGGAGCTCGTAGACGCTTTTCAGCCCTGATGGACACGCACCGGTTCGCCTCGCACGTTGACGGAGAGCCGGACTTCCTGTCCCGCCAAGCACCCGTCAAGGTTCGGGGCACCTCACTGGACGGCAGCAATGTTCCATCACCCAGTCTGCTCTATCAGAAGAACAGCCTTAAAGAGATCAACGGAGCCGGTGAGAGCTGCTTAGAAAATCATGTGTACTGGTGATGAGACAAAGAACTCCTCCAGCAGAGCCTGAGTCAGTCCTTCATCAAGCTTTATTGTGGTTTAACTCATAGATCTGAGTTTAACGATCATAACATCCTAGAAGGCTGATATGTTTGTATGAGATCAATAATGTATGTTGGTGTTACCATGTAAAGCTTTCAGGAGTTTAAGTTGTATTCCAAATTCTAGAAGCCAAGGGAAAGAGGAGAGCACAGGAGAAATGTGATCACGCTTCTTAGTCTTAGTCAGAACACGAGCTTCAGAGTTCTGAATTGATTGGTTGATTGATTGATTGAGATCTTTATTGACAACAGTTAGATGTTTGAACATACATAGACACACCTGCTGCCAAAGGGATGAAAACACAAGAAAGCCAAGGCTTATTTCCAGTGTGGTCCCTTTGTGTGAGAGTGTTAGTGTGTGTGTAAGGTAAGGTAGAACTTTATTGATAAATAAATTGTTTTTTTCCAATAGCCACATGACACACGACACATAGGACACATCAGTGTCCGTGAGTGTCTGCAAGTGCATGTGTATAATGTCAAGTGAGAGAATATGTGTGTGTGCCTCCACAGAGAAGTTGGGGTAGGGAGACAATTACAAAGTGCAATAACTATAAAACAATATTAAAATATTAAATGAAATAACAGTTTCTCATATTTCTTGATCCATAACGTGCTCCCAGCAGGTGTCGATAGTGTTCCTACAGCTGGTTGCAATCATCGTTAAATAGAAGTAGAAGAAGAAGCTGTCGTGTAATTTCCTGTTAGTACATAGCGGCAGTGTTTGATTTGAGACATACTATCTGTGGAGAATTTGCGTTCTAGTTAGTATGGACACTATCCTGATGCATACTAACTGCCAGTGCACTGTCTAGCGAGCTTCTGCGCTTATTCTCTATAGTAACGAAATAATGATTACGATTATTTGCTACACTTATGTTTTCAGTTGTACTGTAAGTGAACCTCCTCTATCTAGTTGGATGTTTTTAGCTTTTAGTTTTAAGCCTGTTGCTATACCCGGTTACATTTAGACACTCTCATAACTGACGGGGTTAGACCTGTGTTCCGATATTTTTTCATTAAAAAATGCTGTCTTAGCTCTCTTAATGAGTCTGTTCACCTCATTTCTGAGGGTCTTAAAAGCTTTAAAAACCTGTTCATCCTTATTTTTCCTGAACTAAGAAAGAGTATAATTTCTTAGCTTAAAAGATCTTCTGATTTATTCAATTACCCAAGGTTCAGGTCTAACTTTCAGAGGAAGCGCTTTAATTGGAGCCATTTCATTAACCACAGTTAGAAACATTGTTTTAAAAATTATTTACAGACACACATCTGATAACCCGAGACCAATCCATATTCAACAGTTTTTGGTTAAGCTCCACTGTAAGACTTAATTTATCTTATTCTGACTGAGTTATGCTAGCCCAGAGCTGATTTCTGGATCTTACTCGTACAGAAAATTAAGGAGTGGTCACTTAGCCCCAAATCAATAACCCCACTATTAGAAATGTTGTATTTATCTGTCACCAGCACCAACTCAACCATAGTACTGTATGATTTAGTTATCCAAGTGGGCATCTGCATTAACTGAGTAAGGTTAAAATTGGAGCAGAGATTTTGGTGTGCCTTGAACATGAAGTGGTGCTCATCCGAAACATCGGTGTTCATATCGCCTAGTAAACACACCTCCCCAGTAACACAATCATCAGACCTATTAAATACTTCCTCAAGGTGGGAGATGCCTTTTGGTGTTGTTGTGGTCCATTTTTTGATTGTGTTTATACTGGATAATGGTGTCAAACCATATCTAATTTCCATATCCAAAGCGTTTACTGACTCTAAAGCTCTCAGCATTAATATTATGATACACTGGGTGAGCCTGTGCTCTTTTCTCAGATATGCTATAATTAAGAACATAACTAGTATTAAAAAGTGTGAAAATAAAACCATATGTTAAGAGATCAATGAATATTCCAAGGAAACCTGCTGTAATATCAGACATTAAGATTTGGCCACATCACTTACTTTGCAGTTATTCTGATTCTCCAGCCACAGATCTAGGCTAAAAACGAGTCACACTGGACAAGATCAGGTGCTAGGCTTTAAAGGTTGAGACCATGGCCAGACGCTTGATGGATCTAATGGTCCGTAGCTGTAGCCGTAGCCTGGTCCACATGGTTGAAGCTGAAGCCTAGGCTTGGTAGTCGATGGCTAGAGCCTGGGCCTGGTTATCGATGGCTGGAAGTGTCAACAAGCGGAAAGATTCTTCTTCCGTTTGTTGACATCCTTTTTCACTCACATGAATGATACTCAAGATAATCCTGAGAGAAGAGAGTCACAGTAGTCCACCCTGGGCTAAAAAGCATAGATGAACTTCTCATCAGCGTCCTAGGGAGAGATATGCATGATTTTTAAAATGTTACGAAAATGGAAATAAGCAGTCTGATGTCTTATGTTGTTTTATGTTTATGGGTACAAGACAAACTATGTTGATCATATTCTAAGAGCTTATACATTGATATCATTCTCACAGACAAGTCACCAAAGCATGGGGAGACACCAACTATAACTAACTCCACGATATCTTCGAGCCCAGCAGCTGTGGCCAGTGATGTCATCACTCCATTGTGTGACCCGGTGGGTCCACGTGCTACCAATGACCTGGTGCTACGCAGGGCTAGGCACCAGCATTTGTCTGGTGATGCAGATAAGCGCAATTCTAGACCAGGCAACAAGGTCATCAAGTCTGCTTCTGCCACAGCACTGTCAGTCATCATTCCTTCAGGTAAGAAGACAACCCTTGCTTTGGATTTAGAAGGTACGAATAAACGCTACGGGTTTACACAGTCAGTATGAAAGTACTATAAATACTTGGCAAAGGTCTGTATCTAATTTATTGGGTATTTTTCTACTTAACATAATGTAATCTTTAAATATACTGTCATTTTTAGATTTTCTATATTGAATTAATGAAAACATATGTTTGAAAAAACATCCGTGTTCAGCTGTATCTGCTCCTTTCTTTCAGTTGATCAACATTGTGGCTTTTCTCCTCTGGCCAGTCCAATGTCTCCTCACTCTTTCTCCTCCAACCCTTCATCGCGTGACTCTTCACCCAACAGAGACTTCTTCCCAGCGGTCAGTGTGCTTCGTTCCCCGATCACCATCCATCGGTCCGGGAAGAAGTATGGATTTACACTCAGAGCTATCCGAGTGTACATCGGTGACAGTGACATCTACAGCGTTCATCATATTGTTTGGGTAAGAATTGTTTTATATTTTCAACTGGATCTTTTCCAAGTTTAAACGCATACAGGATTATTGTCTTGTTGTTTTAAAACAAGTGAAAGACAAATATAAATGAAAGGTGTGATTTTTCAGGTGCCATCACTAAACATGCCCTCACATTCATGCTTTTGTTTTCATTATATTTATTAAAGATGTCTTTTCAACATGGAGGATGAGTGACTTCACACTCGTCTATATGAAGGTCACTGCTAAGAATGAAGCTATATTCGTTTTACCTTTCACATCTGATGTTTGTGTCTCAGCATGTGGAGGATGGTGGGCCCGCCCAGGAAGCTGGACTGTGTGCAGGGGATCTCATTACTCACGTCAATGGCGAGCCTGTCCATGGTCTGGTGCACACTGAAGTTGTAGAGCTGATTCTCAAGGTAGGCATGTGTTCAAGTGTTTTTTAAATCCTTTTGCCAATCTTGGTGTACTTTTGAAAGCTCCTCTGCAATATTGATCATTTTTTAGCGTCAGATGTTTCATTTTTACTTTTTTGTCATGATGTTGCTTGTGTTGACAACTTTTTAACTCCTTTAAACACTGTTGGTTAGAACTCTTTCAATTACAATGTTGGATATTTCAAGGAAGTTTTCCTGTGTAAAGAAATTGTAAATCTGTCTTAAAATTAACTTTATACGATGTTGCAGTGAACTCTTTATGTCTGGGTTTCTAGATTTTAGTCCACCAGAATATGTTGCAACAACTAGACACAGATGAATGACTAGACACTTTCCTTGGGTTTACAGAGCGGCAACAAGGTAACTGTCACAACTACTCCTTTTGAAAACACGTCCATCAAAGTGGGTCCAGCTCGTAAGGCGAGCTCCAAGTGTAAAATGGCTCGACGGAACAGGAGGACAATGGGCAAGGATGGCCAAGACAGGTACACCTCCTCATGTGTACTTTATCTTCAATTCCTCTATTATTCTTGTTTTTAAATAAGGTTTTTGATAGTTTTATTAAGTAAGTAAGTAGGTAAGGGTTATTTCTACAGGACCTTTCTAGACTAGGGTCACAAAGTCTTATTATTCATGCATAGTTAATTATATTAATTTATATACTGCCAATAACCTTTTACTGTTTCATATAACTTTATCAAACAAACATGGATTCTCCTTCTTCTGCAGTAAAAAGCGCAACTCACTGTTTCGCAAGATCACCAAGCAGTCAAACCTCCTGCACACCAGCCGCAGTCTGTCTTCACTCAACCGCCCTTTGTCCTCAAGTGAGAGTCTTCCTGGCTCGCCGACTCACAACCTGTCTGCCCGCTCGCCCACGCAAGGATACCGTTCTACGCCAGAGACCTCCTATCTTGGTGGGACAATCTACACAAATCACTCACATTGATCTGAAATTGACAAGGGTCTGGAAAAACATCAGGGATCATATCACTGAGACAGAAAACTGTGGCAGAAATTTGACAAGCTGATTTAGGAAATGAATCATGATATTATAACGTACATACGGTATATTTAAACGCATGGATAAACCAGAAATAAGTAGACAGGTAGTGATTGTACCATAGTGGCACAAGTTCAGACTTTCTTGCATAGTAATAGACATTCAACATGTATTTGAAAAATAGAGCAATGATTCATAGCACCACCTCTCACCTCTGAACTTCTATGGCCACACGTCTCAATTTAACCACATAATAATTCAGACAAAATTAGACATGCTTAAAGTTTCATTAGTCCCGGTTTGGTACTGGTCTCTCATATAATTCTCTGTTATTTTAAGTGTCTTCGAGGTGTATAGGTTAATCTTTTTGGATCAAAAGCTTAATTTTATTTTTATAAATATGTTGTATTTTTGATCGGTTTTATGCTTTGTTCTTTTTAATTTGTCTTTGCAGCTTCTTCACAGAGCAGTTCTCCAGCCTCTAGCACCCCAAACTCACCCGCTCCCTCTCAACACATGAGACCAAGCTCACTCCACGGACTCTCCCCCAAACTCCACCGCCAGTATCGCTCGGCCCGCTGCAAGTCTGCGGGCAACATCCCCCTCTCACCCCTCGCTCACACACCCTCGCCCACAAAGTCGTCACCGCCACCCCTGCCCGGCCACACTATAGGAAGCTCCAACACCACCCAGTCCTTCCCCATCAAGATGCATTCCTCGCCTCCGGTGGTCCGACCCAGACCCAAGAGTGCAGAGCCTCCCCGCTCTCCTCTGTTGAAGAGAGTGCAGTCAGCAGAGAAGTTGGGTTCACCTCTGACCCAGTCCAGTTCTACAGGAGGACTGGGCGGGCCGCTCAGGAAGCATAGTCTGGAAGTGCAGCATTCAGAGTTCCGTAAAGATGCGTTCCTGTGCGACCTCGGGCTTCAGAGTTTGCTGGAGACTGATGGAGAAACCCTCCCTCCCAACCCCCCATTGAAGCCAGTGAGACGACTGGGAAGACAAGAGTCACCACTCAGCAGAGAGACAATTCTAGCTGGAAGAGAGAGGGAAGAAAGAGAACGAGGGAGGGACAGGGAGAAGAGGAGGGTGGAGGACACTGAGACAATCCAGGAGAGACTCAGCAGAGTTGAAGCTTCAGCATCTCAACCAGCCAGGAAACCTCACACAGGGCCCCCCTCCAGGATAGGAATATCTGACGCTCCAGAGGGCCGTCATGACTTCACTAGCAAACATCCAGACCTGAAATCCCCCAAAGGTTTGTTTTCTAACAGTAAAAGTCTTCAAGAGGAGTTGTCTGAGGCACATGAAGAAGAGAACAGGACTGTTCCAGCTCGTTCTAGTTTGCCCTCCAACGGGCCAGGAAGTCCATTAATTAAAACTTTTAAATCATTAGGTTTGAGTGAGAGAAAGATGGAAGCAGAGAAAGAGACAAGAACATCAGATGTTGGCTCAAAGAGTCCCAAGCTTCCCCCTCGGGCGCTGGCTCCTGTCGTCCCACCTCATGGGCAGCCGCTACTCCTGGGGAAAGTCAGACCAGGACTTGGATCTGGCAACTGCTACCGTGGCACGCTTGACTGGGAGGACAAATGTCGCCTTGAGGTGGTTGAAGAACATTCTCCTTCTCCCTCCCCCTCGCCAACAGGAGTCACCCCCTCCCTCTGCAGCCCCTCTCTGTGTAAAACTCGTCTGATGTCACCTGGTGACAAGACTAGCTTCGTCAGTCAGCTTACAACTGTGGCCAAGAACGTACTTGGACCCATCAAGCTTGGTTCTCAGGACAGTGGGATCAGAAACAGAGAGCAGCAGAGTAAAGCAGCAGAAGAGAAGCATCCAGCACTGAAGGAAGCTGCAGTCACAAGCCGTGTAGATCTTTCTGGTGCTGCTGAAAATCCCACAAGCTCACCAATAGAAAAGCCTTCAGGTGGCAGGACCCCTCCAAATATTTGACACCTCTGACCCCTCAATCTGTGTGTCATTTGTTCATTTGAGCTTTTTTGAATGCAAGATGAAACTGAGCTGTATTTAGAATCAACAGTCTTCTTCTTCTTCTTCTTTTCCTTTCGGCTGCTCTTTTCAGGGGTCGCCACAGCGAATCAACCTCCTCCATCTAACCCTGTTCTCTGTATCCCCCTCTTTCACACCAACCAACTTTATGTCCTCTTTCACTACATCCATAAACCTTCTCTTTGGTCTTCCTCCAGACCTCCTGCCTGGCAGTTCCAACCCCAGCATCCTTCTACCAATATACTCACTGTTCCTCCTCTGTACATGACCAAACAATCTCATTCTGGCCTCTCTGACCTTATCTCCAAAACATCTAAAATGTACTGTTCCTCTGATTGACTCATTCCTGATCCTATCCATCTTCGTCACTCCCAAAGAGAACCTTAACATCTTCATCTCTGCTACCTGCAGCTCTGCTTCCTGCCTTTTCCTCAGTGCCACTGTCTCTAGACCATACAGCCTCGATGGTCTCACCTCTGTCTTGTATATATTTCCTTTCATTCTGGCTGATACTCATTTATCCCCTGACACTTTTCTCCACCCATTCCACAAGCTTGAACACGTTTCTTCACCTCTTTTCCACAATCTCCACTGTTTTGGATTGTTGACTCTAAAATCCTCCACCTCCACCTTGAACTACTGACACACCTACAGCACACCTCAGCGCTGTCTCACAGTTGGCATACATGTCCTGCACCGGTCTAACATACTTCTGTGCTACTCCCTCATACAGGACCATAGTTCCTCTCTCTGCACCCTGTCATAGGCTTTTCCAGATCTACAAAGACACAATGCAGCTCCCTCTGACCTTCTCTGTATTTCTCTACCAACAATCTTAAAGCAAATACTGCCTCCGTAGTAGTCTTTCTAGGCATGAAACCATACGGTTGCTCACAATGCTGACTTCTTCTCTCAGTCTAGTTTCCACTACTCTTTCCCATAACTTCATTGTATGGCTCATTAATTAGAATCAACAGTGTTATTAAATAACCTGTTTGGTCGACCTTCATCTGGCCTTGTCAACAACCCCTCATTGACATTTTTAAAAACAATGTATGACCCTATTTTCTATATGCCTCTCTTTACTCAATTCTCCAATAACACTTGATACACAGATGTTTGTGAGTGAAACTATGCCTTTATTTGAAAGACAACAAACGTCACCAAGTGTACATTCCAGATTTAGAGAATAACAAATTATTTGTATTTATTTAAATCACAAAATAGTTCTACTCTAGAGTTTAATGAACACTGTTTTTTTTATCGTGATATATGATGTATGAAGATCTATTTCAGTTTGTGTGTGTGTGTATGTGTGTGTTTGGACATGTTAACCAGATACACTGAGGTCAAAAGTGCTTGAATGAAAACCAAAACTTGAATTTCTGCAGCTGCAAAGTGAAATCAAGGTGGAGTGTTATGATAAGCTGGCGTCACAGGTCATCGCTTGTCTGAACCTCCTTAGAAATGACAGAAGGCTCGTTCACTTTAGCAAGCTGTGTTCTCAACCTTCAAAGAAATGGACAGTAGCTCTATCCATCAGCTCAACATGTCACTTACACACATGTAACAGTTGTCAATGAAATCACACAATGTAAAAACAGGAGCTCTTCTAAGAGTTAAAACTAAAAATGGCATTTCTTAGTTTTGTACCTCAGACCTAGGTCTAAAAAGATGATCAACCTGCCAGGTAACCACACTGATCGCTAGCTGAGATTTGGGACACCTTGTGATCGCACCTGAAGCTTCATGAAAAATCATATCACACTTATAAATTATATTGATGTCTTTGATTAGTTTTTCCTCAAAGACTGTTGTTAAAAACAAGAGAGAAATCATGTGCGTGTTTAACCTAAGTAAATATGCATCATCAAGTTTCAAATATAGAAAATACAGCCTTCATAATTGATAAAGGAAGTTTTACACACAAAAACAACGTGGCCTTCATACACAGTGATGTGATGCCACATTGAGCTGGAAGTTAAGGTGCTGAAAGTCTGGTGGTCCACGTCTCCGCTTTAATTCTGACCCTCTGGTAATATATATATCCACAATAAATGTGTCTTTTTTACACTTAAAGTATGTTTTTTAAGGTGTGCACTAGTTGACCTTGAAAATAATTCACAATATTTTGTGGCAGCGGTCTCATGTTCTGATGCTTGTGATGATGCCTCCTCTGTTTCTCTGTCTGCAGCACACTCGCATCATCACACTCCGACAATTAGTCCAACAAATAGTGTACTTGTCTCCTTCAAATTGAGCTGCAACAGAGTCACAGATGTAGCACAGATTCGTTCAAGGGCTCAACTGTAAACAATGCAGAGGTAATTGGGTCATTAAGTGTTACACAAGACTGTATGTACCCACAGTGACTGTGTTGTCAAGTGTAAGTCGAACAGTGAAGATTATAATGTGCATCTTGTAATATACTGATATCAAGTCAAAAGATTTATAGATGCAAGGCACGTGCCTCTTCTATCCACATACATGGTAGCAAGAATTTCTTTATGCAAACCGTTTACAAAATTGAAATAAAATGATCATTTAGCGCAGTCGTGAAGTTCTGTGACTTTGTCAAATATTCATGTTGTTTTATGGTTTATATATAAGTTTATCATAATTTCAGCCACAGAAAAGTTACAGTTTCTCATTAACTGCGACTTACTTTATTAAATAAGTGGTATATCACTGCCCCCTAACGGTCACCACATGCCATTGCTCGTCACGATTATTAAATAATAAATATATATCGCTAAAACGAATGTTTAATAAATAAAATAGTTTCCCCGTCCACATTTGGATTTTTGTTTAGAATTTGCACTTTTTTCCATGACATTAGTTCCACCATTGAGAAATTTGCATAAGGATCAGATAATCGTTACAAAAAGGAAAAAGTGATCTATGATTTATAATACCAGAATTAAAACATTCACTTGACTGTTATCCACTGGTGCTGGATAAATGTTTGGATTCATGTCTGAAGCAATTTAATGAAATATTAATGCACTCAAGCTGTCAAAGTAGATCACCTGAAGAACTTAATACTATCTGTAAGGTAAGGTAAAAACTTTATTGATTTTGAAATTGTTTAATGTGTTTTGAAATTGTTTAATGTGTGATGTAAAGGTTTGAGCCTTTTTTTGTCATTGGTGATGAACAATCAAGTTGTTTTGTGGGTTTTATTCGAAATTTGTCTACAGAGGTTATATGTTGCTTTTATGGCGGTTCATAACCAGTGTATTTACAAACATTCCACTTTTCCTGTTCACTTAAAGTGTATTATTTGTACAATAGACTCTTTGTTGTGATTGATATAATTCAGTTGCAAAAAAATTGAATTGCAGTAAAAACGTATTAAAGTTATATCCATTCCCTTTTTCTCTGTCTCTTGATCTCAGACTCTTTATCCACTGCATCACTGTAGCCTGAAAAGAACAAGGTGGTTATATCTGCACTCCAGAGGCCTTAAAGGTTAAGCCATGCTCACTAGGAAGGATAAGGGGTCAAAGTTGTGATGGAGACTGGGTACCAGTTTAAGCCGATCCGACCCCAGCTTCTTATAAAATGACTCTTGGGGCATGTATTGTCCACGAGGAGGGTTGTGGGGTGAGGTTGGGTCATAATAATAGTTACAGTTTTACTAACCTTAACACATAGTTCATGCTCTAGCACTGATCTGTTCAGAGGTGTTGCAAGATTATGTTGTTTTCAAACCCTTCATCTTGACCTTTAAAGTATATATTTTATTGAGTGTTGTTTTGATTGTTTAAGCTCTTTGTGACCCTGGAAAAGCGTTATATAAATACAAATTACTTACATCATGAAGAAAGCTGTTTGTTGGTGTAAAATAATGTGATAATCCAATACGATTTTTAAAAAGTAATCAGGAAGAGCATCATTACTTGTTTAAATATTGTTTAAAAAAAAACAAAAAAAAACACTAACTGTGAGTGTGACATGTACTGACGTTTTCGGTCACATTCCATAAGTGCTGAGGCCCTCATTTGTTGACGTCATCTAATCACGAGATTATTAACCAATCGCTGCTCTCTTAGGATGTTCTGACCAATCAGATAGCGTGGGACAAGGACAACAGGAAGTGAAATATACCAAATATGACGACGGGGACTGTTTTGTGAGGATTGTTGTAGCAGCTGTTTGAACAGCTTTGCAAGTTTTCTTATTTATCCTCGTGTGGTTGTTTTCTGTTCATCAGTCCTGGTTATGACTCACTGACATCGGCCCTGACTGATCGTTTCTGGGCTAACTGTAGTGAAACACCGGCGTCAGGAGCAACGGCAAGCTAACATTCATGTAGCAGCTAATCGAAGAAACCTTGAAAATGACTTTACCTGGACGTCAGCTTCTAGAGCAGGTATGTATTCAAACCTTTTATTTTACCTTAGTGCTCACAGTTTAATGTTAGGATCATCAACAGATCATTGACAGAGGAGATGCAATTGTTAACCATTGACATCTCATATGACATGTCTGCGGTCATTCTATTTTAGTTGAAGTGAAAAGCTGTAGTTTCTGTTCCTGTGAAGCAAAAAGGGAGAACCAATAAAGAGATGGCGAAAGATAGTGTTGAAAAAAAGGGAATAGTACCATAGAAAACATTGTTTATATTGTCCAATATCACGACGACTAGTAATCGTTTATTATGTTTCTCTTTATTGCACTTTTATTAGATGGATCCGCAGCATCTTTCTGACTAACCAGATTATGTTTATTATATTATAAAACATTTTATTATGTTGTATGTTATTATATATATTGGCTGATTATACCTCTGTTGGTTGTGTTGTAATGCAGTGTCTAGACGCAATTTCTTGCACATTTTTACATGTTGTACAACGACAATAATGACTTTTGAACAGTTTACTTGTAAAGCTCTGTGATCAACCATTAGTTACGGTGCAGAATGTGAATTACGTGGACTCCTTTAACTGTAACTAATGTCAATATCCAACTTTTCTAACTCACTTGCATATTTTAAATGGCGATCTTCTAAGAAAAGGTTGCACTTAAATGTAAGTAAAGGGATTAGTAGAAGGTATGTCACTATCATCATGAAAACATGAGGCAGGGGAGAATTGAAACCTATTTAGCTTAACTTGGTACGTTTTTCCTGATCTCAAGAACTTGCAATATATGTTTTGACATAAATACGTCTGGGGTCCATTAACTGTATGTTTGGACATTGATTAACATATTTTCTAGTATAAAATATCAATACAAGTGTATGGCAAAATGCTGATAAATCTGAAAGTGACCCGTCAATAAATTGATTCCATAAATAAATACATATTAAACCAGAGCAGAACTTTTGTTGATCTGTATAAATTATCATTCTAAAAACCATTTCTTCTTTTTTTGCAGTTCTCTACTTCAATGAGTTTCAAGAAGTTAATTTTCAAGTTTCCCTGAGCGCAGCTCAGTACATCGGTGGAACGATGCAGTCCCAGTTAGTAGAGAATAGAAGACTGCCGGAACAACAAGGAAGCTGTGGCGCCAGGCAACCGCAAAACCCAGACCCAAGCAGGGAAGCAACTGGGGAGCCCGACGAGGTGGACAAACTTAAAGCCAAACTTATGTCAGCGTGGAACAATGTTAAATATGGTCAGTGTTTGTCTTGAAACTTGATACAAAGTTTTTACAATTGCACATGTTATAGTAAGTCTAGAAAGTAAACCTGCTTTAAATGCATAATGAAACGTGATTGTTTGCTCCTTGATTGTATTTTTTCCATCCTGGAACCTTTATAAGTTAGTGAGTAAGTAAGTCATTACTAATCTAAAAGCGGTTTTCTCAGACCAGGTTAACTCAGCGCTTAAACAACAGAAGAAACACAGTTAAAATACATGGTTTATAAGGCTAAGACAAACATAGCAACCCCAAGACAATTAAGAAAAATTCTGCTCAAATAAATAGGTCTTAAGATGCTTCTAGAAAATAACTTGAGAGTAACTTTATTCTTTCCTTGTAGGATGGACAATTAAATCAAAGACCTCATTTAACAAGATGTCACCAGTCACCATGCTTGGACACAGCTACCTGCTCAATAGTGAAGGTGAGAACTAAACTTTCGAACCAGATTACCTGTGAGAAAAAAGCTATATTAATAAACCTTGTTTTAGATATAATATATTTACTTTCTTCAAAAAAAATAAAGTAAAAATGTGGTTTCTTCTGTGGTTTTTTTTTTTTCTTAGACGAGGTGCAGCGGTTCAGTCTGGACTTCATTTCCAGGATCTGGTTGACGTACCGGAGGGAGTTTCCGCTAATAGAGGGCTCTACCTGGACCACTGACTGTGGCTGGGGCTGTATGCTGCGCAGTGGTCAGATGCTTCTGGCTCAGGGACTCCTTGTCCACTTGATGCCTCAAGGTTTATTTCTCTGCCTAATACGGTGCACTTTATTATTAGATTAAGTGTGTTGATTAATGACAATTAATCAGTCAATGTTAATGTCAATCGACTTACCTTGTGTCACCTTGGGTGGAATCATGTTCACTGCCATTCAAAAGCATTATTTATAGCACTGTATTTTTGAGAAAAACCTGAACCTATAGTGGGCATGTTCACGGTGCTGCATGTCAGTGAAGAGGTCGATGAAGAAGATTGTTTATTGTCGTTTTTGGCTTAGCATGTCACTTTGATGTCAAATTTCTGAAATGTTTATTTTTAATGCAGATGGTTTCATTGCATTAACTATTTCAACAGTGCTAGTTGAACACGTATAATTAGTCTTAAGAAACATTTTATAGGCAATCAATTGAGCTATAACGTCAGTGATTACTTAATGCGATTCCCCTTTTTTTAAATGGTCTCAAATTTTGATTTTTTTTTTTTTTTGCTAGCTTTATTTGATTTGATACAGATTTATTATTTCCACTTTGTTGCAAACTGCTGTGACAACTAATATTTCCCAAAGAGATTAAACTTGCATAGACATTATATTAAGTCGTATAGTATAAACATTTAATAAAATAACAAACAATAAGTTTGTCAGTAATAATAATTATAATAAAATAAATACAAATAATTATATTAATATAAAAAACATCTGCAAGTACTCTTGCAGTCGCTACATAAGTGTTAAAGTGGGAGGAGCTTAAAACAACAATTACAATTAAAAAAAAAAAAATGTTTTAAAAGGAAATATTTTCCTTCGAGTCTTATTTGAGTCAACTAAGTGTGTTATTAATTTGTTTTGATTGTAAGATTCTTTCTTGTGGATAGATTGGACTTGGCCTGATGCCCAGCCGCTAACTGAGGTCGACTTTGAGCTGTTTCATCCACGCTCCCCTGTTCGAGCTGGCGGAGTACCCATCCCTTCTTTTGGCTCTTCAAAAGCACCCAGTACCCCTGAAAAGACTCTGACGGCGAAACAGGCGTCCGAATGCAGCCTCAAGAAGAGGCCTCCATCAGTGAGGGACCGGCAGGCAGAGTCCACCCACCTCAAGCTGCTCACATGGTTCGGAGATTATCCTGCCGCTCCTTTTGGGGTTCACCAACTAGTGAGCATAGGCAGAAGTTCAGGCAAGAAAGCCGGCGACTGGTACGGCCCCTCAATCGTTGCTCATATAATACGGTAAGAGTCTAAATATCAGCTTAATTTCTGACACGCTTCCTAAAGAAGAGACTAAAGTAGTAAAATATATCACCAGCACTGACATTACTGGTGTTTTGAAAGTGGCTTATAGTGGCCATGTAAAAAGAGTGCAAGTGCATGTATTTCTGTCGCTTGTGCAAACCAAACGCATGTATTCATGCACTGTAACTTTCTGTGAACAAACCAATATTAATCATGTGCAATTCTATAAATGTGTTGTTCAAGCGATCACATGAGGAAAAACTGCCTCTTGCTGCAGCTTGCACTGTAATTAGAACCCGTTCAGCTTTATTTAAATTCAATATAACTGCTGTCATGTGGTTAAGTCTGTCTCAAAAGACTGACATGGTTGAAGCGACGCAGATAATTTTGTTTATTATGTTATTTTAAAAAGCCTGTAATTCCTACGCATTTATTGCTGAATTATGGGCTAACTGATAAAAACATGCAGTATAAAACGCTCATGTGTTGCCATAATGAACAAGGCTCAGATTGAGACACATATTTATATTTATCCATATATCCACTCATTTAACTGAAAAAAATGTTTGTCTTCATTTTTGATTAATGTTGATAACATAAATGTGTCTCTGATGTACACATTAATATATGTAAACGAGACAATGTAAGCTTGTTGAACATTTTCTATCAAGTCTAAGTAAACCCATGGATCTGCGTGAAACTGGAAGTAAACCAATGAAAAGTTTGTTTGATCTTTACCAGGAAAGCAGTAGCCAGGACACCAGTCGTCCACAATCTTGCTGTTTATGTGGCTCAGGACTGCACAGGTGAGATGTTCTTCAGTTTTCATGTTAACCTGCTCAAGTTGAGTACCTGTTGTTGTTTAAGTGATTTTCTGTTTTTCTAGTGTACAAAGGTGATGTTGTGCGTCTCTGTGACCCAAGTACAACTTTACCTGGTTCCACAAGTGATTCCTGGAAGTCCGTCATTATTCTGGTGCCAGTTCGGCTCGGAGGCGAAGTCCTCAACCCGTCCTACACGGAGTGTGTCAAGGTCTGATCAGCCTGTCGACTACACCTTTTCGTCTTGCTGCCTTCTATTAACTGAAGGAAATATCCTTGCCTACAGAACATTCTCCATCTCGAGTGTTGTATTGGGATCATTGGGGGGAAACCAAAACACTCGCTCTACTTTGTTGGCTTCCAAGGTGAGAACCAGCTGATGGAAATAACAGGTTCTACTTTTGTGAAATCACGAGAACCTCAGGCAGAAAGTCTGTACTCATCCTGCTTTGTCTTGTTTTTCTGGTTCACTTGTTTGAAAACCCGTTGAGTCCCACTGCTCCAATTAAACTAGTCAAATGCATCAGACACACTTGTGTTAACACATAATCTGTACTCTTCAACTGTCACTCATCGTCATTTGTGTTTACCAGTGAAACCTTGATTCCGAAGTTTAGTTTCCTTTTTTAAACTATAAATCTATGTCTACACTATGTGTGACAAACAAACAACATGTTGTGTTAGTAGTGACTTGATGTCAAAGTGGAGGCTGCAGTCATATTAATAACAATTATAATTTAATGGTCTTTGCTTTCTTTCATGATATCTGAAGCTTTTCCTCCAACCCAAGAATCAACAAATGGGCGTCGATAATGATTGATTTATCCTTCTCTTTCAATGATTCTCCAAAAAATTCCTGGGGTTTTTCATTTTAAACATTGAAAAATAGCTGCCATTGTGAGAGAATGTTTAACTTCTTACTGTCACTTTGCACTGAAGTGGTGTTTGTTTTTTTTTGTTGCTGGAATCAATATGACAAAATCTGAACTAACCCTTTTTATCTTGCATAAATGTCTTATATCGGCTTTAATATCACAGTTAACTGATATTTAACCTGCTGTGTCATTTAAAAGTTGATTTGTACACTGATGTGATAGATGGCTCAATGTCAAAATTAGAAATCACATCTACAATGTTCAAAAGTCTAAACATTTGAATATGTATTTATGCAATGATCTTTGCAACTTTTCCTGGTTTTGTATAGGTTTTAAAGCAAATGAACGATTTGCTATAATAAATAATACATTTAAAATGGTTTCTTTGTGTACTTTTGGATTTAAGATTTGTAAAAATTAATTCATGACATGTGTGTATTTTGTTTTGGTGTTATGAAGGGATTGATGGAAGCATTGATGGATTTCTTGACGATGATCTGATCATGTTACTTTTACCGTTTTTATCTATCAGATGAGCAGCTTCTCTACCTGGATCCTCACTACTGTCAGTCAGTGATGGATGTCACTCAGGCCAATTTTTCACTGGAGGTTTGTGTCTCTGCTCGTCCCTGTCTTATGATGCATGTTTACAAAAATGTGTTTGTCATCATTTATCCTATTGTGCATCTGCACAGTTACAGGTTTGTTGCGTCATATTAACCTTTGTTATCTTCCCATCCACCTCTGAACAGTCCTTCCACTGTAGCTCTCCTAAAAAGATGCCGTTCAACCGCATGGATCCCAGCTGCACTATCGGATTTTATGCCAAGAACAAGAAAGACTTTGAGTCTCTGTGTTTAGCAGTTACTTTGGTGAGTTATTGTTGTCATCATTATTTCATAATATTAAGAAAAAAAAGAGGTTCAAGCTGAAAACCTCAGGGCTTCACAATAGTGAGAATTTGTTATGTTAACTTTTTATTTTAATTCCCTCTTGCAGGCTGTCTCATCATCCATGGAGAAGTATCCCATCTTCACCATTGTGGAGGGTCAAAGTCAAGACTATGGACTCGAGGGACTCGGCTGTCTCCAAGCTGACCCCCACATTCTGCCCGAGACCATAAAACCGGCCATGAGCAACAACAGAAGAAGCAGCGATGAGTTTGTCTTCTTATGATGAAGATGATGAAGGTGCTGGAAGATGCACACGCTCCAGACTCTCTTGACTTTATTTTGGTTCTTGGAAGATCCTGGGTTAGAAAATTATTTTTATTTAAAAGGGTCCACACAGATTAGATGAAGGACACAAACGGCTGTTTGTATGTAGGATGAGGTGTTAACCGTGAGGGCTGGATCATGTACTGAGATTGTGACTACTACTGAACTTTGTTTCTTAATCATATTAATTCGGGTAATGAATGTGTAGTGAGTATTTTTGTGTAGTCTTTGTCCACAGCTTCTTCTTTTGGTCTTCACTGTTGAGTAGTGTAGCTCAGAGTCTTCACACATGGTCCTGATTGGGCATTTGTGACCCATGAACAACTGAAAAAAACTGACCTGGATGTCACTCTGTCTTTGACTACTGCTGCTGCTGCACTACAACTGTTATCGACGGATTAAACCTCCAACCATGGAATAAAGACCTCATCCTTTACACTGATATGTTGCAGTACCTGTTGTAGTACTTTCAGTCTATGTTACTTTATCCATTATAATTTCTTAATGTGATGAAAACTGCTTTCGTCTCAGATACTAAGCACCTCTTGTCAAATGTCAGTGGTGAACACAACCTTAAACTCTCTTAGGAGACCTCCCGAGGGATCAATAAAGTTTGATCTATCTAATTTGAAACTAATTTTAAAACATCTCATCACTAGCCTGGATTAGCCATTCTACCACTTACGACATACACTTGTTGTTTTTTATAACACAATGATATTAGTGATCAAATAAAAGGCTTCCATTTCTTTTCCTGTTATTTATACTTTATACTCAGAGAGATGAGAGGTTTTCATTATTATATAAAGGAAATAATAAAAATATAAGATATACCAATATGGTTATAATAAGATATACATGTTGGCTTATTTCTCATTTTACTTTTATTTCAAGTTCTATTGTATTACTTTAGTGGTACAGACACGGTGTAGGCGCATGCGCACCGCGTCCTCGCAGCATTCGGTCATGAGTCGGTGAAGAAGGGGGGTGCTCCGGGCACGGCGGGGAGACAGACCAACGCTTGAAGCCACATCACACCCTAGGGTGAGTAGACTTCTCTCCACGAACGCCGCCTCGTTTCTTAAAGCCGTCCTTGAAGTGGGAACACGCCCACCTACGGTGGTGTCCTCACTGAACCGGCAAGTCAGTCGCACCAACACAGTCCGCCATTGAACCCTTTTTTCAATCTTTCCTAGACTTGTGTCGCAGTCAGGGATGTAGGAGGACGTCATTGGTGCTGGTGCTTCAGGCTTGTGTGTTATGTTTGAGGACATTGCAGGGCTCGCATCTGCAGGTTTGGTGCATCGCAGCAGAATAGAGGGGGTCAATCTCTGACATGGGGGCTAATAAAAGACCACTGCTCAGTTTGATTGTGTCCGCATATTATGACAAGTATCATGGCATATTTGACTTATTATTTTTTAATAAAAGCATTCATTCTACCTTATTGGTAATTATCTGCACCCCAAATAAATGGTGCTCATGGACTAATAATCTGTTCAAAGGTGTGTCTTAAATTATCTTATTCAGGCAGAGCAGGAAGGTCGGGGGTCATGTCCTCATCAGACGCAACGCTGGGAGGCACACCTCGTGCAGGACCTTCACCTGGACCAGGACCTACACCGGGGTCTTTGCTGGGCCCCAGCGCTGGTCCATCTCCTGGTTCTTCTCACAGCATGATGGGTCCCAGTCCTGGTCCTCCAGCCTCTGGACATCCATTAACAGCTGGATACACGGCAGACGCGTTGAACACGTTGCACAAAGTAACGTTGTTGTTCATCAGCAAAGTAACATCATTGACTTGAACCCCAAGTTTGTTCTTTCCTTCTGCAGAACATGGAGGGTCTTCACGAAAAGAGCATAAGTGATGAAAGTCGCTTCAGTCAGATGAAAGGTCCGTCCATGAGACAGGGCGGGCACAGTGGGATGGGACCCCCGCCCAGTCCTCTGGACCAACACTCTCAAGGTGCGAGGTCAACACGTGTGGACGTGAAGACTTGCCGTGGTTGTCACAGTTGTGAAGTACATTTTCATCCACATGTGTCACTTGTGTCCCTTCATCAAACTGAGGATGTCTTAATAAACATGGACTGTGTTTTTATAAATAAATGTATGTCTAAATGATAAGTAAACATGCTTTTATCTGATCTAAAAAATGGCATACTCTGAATCAAAATATATTATGATCAAGGAGGTCATATAAGACTTTTACTAAATGTAAATTACTTTCCTAGATTTCTTTAAAGATAAATTAAATGATGACCAGTCTCTTGCCTTTGACTCTTGAGTCAGCTTTTTATAACTTTTCAAATAGATAAGATCTTTAATGTCACCAAAACTGTATTTCAGCATTCCCTTCATCTATTTGTTTTAGACATTAGTTACTGCTGTATTACATAGGAACCATTATTTAAATGACTGATTAGCAAACATTCACCCTACTTTCAGTTTCAACCCTCAATGTCCTCGTGGTGGTCCCGCTTGTGCTCTCTTTGCTACAACTGGATTAAAGGAGGCTCACACTAAATGAAACTTCAGAATTTCGCATGCGTCTGGTCACTTTATTATCTTTTATCTTTAATACTTGATTGCTTATCTATCTTTTATTTGTATTTTGGTTTCCTTTGGCTCTTGATCCTGAGGGGTAGGACAAGAAGATCTTGTCTCTGTCTGTATGTGATCGTATTGTTTATGTGGTTGTTTTTTTAAATAAATAAAAAAAGAGCTAAATGTAAATGATCTTTATATATTCCATCTTGTTTTGTCTTTAGGTTACCACTCTCCATTAGGTGGATCCGACCATTCTAGTCCGGTCCCTTCCAATGGCCCTCCTTCCGGACCTCTGCTGCCATCATCTTCTTCTTCGTCGTCCTCTGTTGGTCCTGGCTCTGCCTCCACACCTCTTGACGGTTCTAGCGGAGAACAACACATGATGGGATCCAACAACCGTCCTCCTGGCCCTCCCACTTCCGGCTCAGGACCCAGCCCCGGGCCTAGCCTAGGATCAAATGTGTCAAACATGGGATCTGGTATTGAAGTGAGTAGCTTACCTGGACCCGGCGGACCTGGTGTTGCCACGCCCTTCAATCAAAACCAACTGCACCAGCTCAGAGCTCAGATCATGGCTTACAAGATGCTGGCCCGGGGACAGCCTCTACCAGACCATCTTCAGATGGCTGTCCAAGGGAAAAGGCCGATGCCAGGTATGCAGCAGCAGATGTCAAGTCTCGCTCCTGTAGGAGGACCTGTTGGACTAGGGCCAATAGGCTCCAGCTATGGTCGAATACACGGTAAGACTTGCTCGGTGTGTGTCGGAGGGAGGGATGTCATGTCAGCTACAGTTCGACCTTAACATCTCTTCTCTCCAGGAATGATGGGCCCCAATATGCCTCCTCCGGGACCCTCTGGTTCCTCACTTGGGATTCAGGTCCAAAACCCCAATGGACCTCCTAAACCCTGGCCAGAAGGTTGGTTGTAGATCAAAGAAGATGGATGCCCCTGAAAGTCATCCTTCAGAAATAATGGAATTTCTTGGCATTTTGATAAGCAGTGAAACCTAGTTGCCAGTTTGAACAGATATCAGCTTTGATTCCTCAGCTTTATAACATGCCTAATTCAATTGTTTCCATCTCTATATGACTAATATAGACAGCAATGCATTTAGTTTGTGATCCTTGGAGTCATTACAAGCTGAAACCACTCAATTGTAATATTTGGATATGGGCATCTATCATGACTTTTTTCATATTGTGCCCAACAGCGATTGTGTTTTAATTGAAGGTCATTTGTGGTTGTTTTGATCCGCTGAATATATACAGCAAATATAACTCTGAATGAATGTAGTACAACTTGCGGTTGGAAAGTCGTTATCCTAGGAAGTCCAATTATTTGTAAGCAAGTCTGGCCTTACTTTTGTTACATATACACCTACTAAATTGTTCGCCAAAGATTTTTAAGGGAAATTATTTGTTAGTGGATGAGCTATTGATTAATAATTGTAAAGGAATTTTGATAGAATTGACATTTTAACTAAATGCATTCTTTCAATCATGGATATGGGGAAATTGTTCCAGGGATCTTCTGTTATATCTTTTGGTAAAGGTTCTAACGGTTTATTGGCAGATCAGGTTTTGATGTTTAAATAGGTTTTGGAGTAGTTTGGAGAAATAACGTATCAAAACCATTCACTAGCAGTTTTTATTGTCTCCCTTTCATTAGGATAAAATAATGATAATGATTAAGAAACATGATCATATATTTTGAAGTATTGATTTTATTTACAGAAATGTTTCCTCAATTATTGTCAAGAAATTGTGGATCGTATACGATGGTCCTGACCACCACTTTTCATACCTAATATACCCAAGTGTTCTCTAACAGCTACAAACAAAAATAATAGTTGTTTATTTTCTGCTTGTTTGTTACTTTTTTCCCACGACTCTGAATATCTGCTGAGCCACAGCAAGATAGACTGCGTCACACAGTAATGTGTACTGTCATGCTTCTAGGTCCGTTGGTTAACGCAGCAGCGCCCTCTACTGCCGCACAAAAACTGATCCCGCCGCAACCGACTGGTCGTCCCTCCCCTGCTCCACCCTCGGTCCCTCCTGCTGCCTCCCCTGTGATGCCTCCTCAGACCCAGTCGCCTGGCCAACCTCCACAACCTACTCCCATTCCCTACCACACCAAACAGAATCGAATCACACCAATTCAGAAACCCTGTGGCCTTGACCCAGTAGAGATTCTGCAAGAGAGAGAATACAGGTGAAAAGCTCGGTTGAAAGTCTAGATTCAGAAATTCAGTTTTTTTGTTTGTTATTTTTTTATCTATAGTTTCTTATTTCTCAACAGCACCGTCACCACTGGAGATATAAAGAAAAAAGTATTCATTAATTAGTCGGAAAATGTAAGATTTTGAAAGTACTGTTTCATGTTTTTAAATGTGACTAAAAAAATGAAGTTGTAGAGAGTATCTCACAAAACCTATTTAGACCCAAACAATGAATCAAAAACAAAATTAGGCTTCAAGGTGGTCATGTCTTGCGAGAAGATGAAACACTTGCTTTCATTGACATATTAACAATCAGTGGTCGGCAGGATCAGCTAAGAGCAGGTGGAAGTTGTCACAGCCAGGAACAGTGGAAGCTGAGGGACAGAGGAGATTCTTTTTTGATTTATAAAACTAAACATTGTAATGTGCTGTTTCGTCAGAATGTAATGATGCTAATAACCATTACAAATATATTGTTTTTCTAGATTACAAGCTAGAATTACACATCGAATTGCTGAGCTGGAGAACCTGCCGGGGTCTCTGGCAGGAGACTTACGAACCAAAGCTACCATAGAACTTAAAGCATTGCGACTATTGAACTTCCAGAGACAGGTGTGGTATATACGACCACTCAATGTAACTTTTGTTGAAAGACGTGATTTATCAATTTCATATGTGTTTGGTACAGCTGCGCCAGGAAGTTGTGGTGTGCATGCGCCGCGACACGGCTTTAGAAACCGCCCTCGACGCCAAAGCATACAAGAGAAGCAAACGACAAAGTCTGCGTGAAGCTCGCATCACAGAGAAACTAGAGAAGCAGCAGAAGATCGAACAGGAGCGCAAACGTAGGCAGAAGCATCAGGTACAGCAGTGATCCCTGATTGACAGACACTTGACTTGTTGACTTGACAGTCGAGCTTACCACTGAACGACTAGATGAACACACGTCCCATGAGGTCCGTGACAAATGAACACTTAACTGGGTACTTTGAAAGCTTAGTTAAATCTGTATGTTTAAAATAGATGAGACACAAAGTTGTAAACTGAAATGCATAACATCTGATTTCTGTTGTTTTAGGAGTATCTGAACAGCATCCTGCAGCATGCCAAAGACTTCAAGGAGTACCATCGGTCCATCACAGGAAAAATGCAGAAGCTGACCAAATCGGTAGCGACGTACCACGCCAACACTGAGCGGGAGCAGAAGAAGGAGAATGAGCGCATAGAGAAAGAGAGGATGAGGAGGCTTATGGTATGTTGACAATACTCGTCACTTATGAACGCACCATCACTTGCATGTGTCTCCAGGCTGAGGATGAGGAGGGTTACCGAAAACTGATCGACCAGAAGAAGGACAAGCGTCTGGCTTACCTCTTGCAACAGACCGATGAGTACGTGGCCAACCTCACTGAGCTGGTCCGCGCTCACAAGGCTGCACAGGCGCTGAAAGAGAAGAAGAAGAAGAAAAAGAAAAAGAAGAAGGTGAAAACGGCACAGCAGAGAAAAAATGTGGTGTTTCTGCTGCCAGTGTTGCTCAATTGTCATTTTTGGTGGTAGATGGAAAGTGCAGAAGGACCAGCTGCTGCTATGGGACCGGATGGAGAGGTGGGAGAGGTTTGACAAAACAAAACCATGTTTCTTAGATAATAATAATGAGATTATACGTCATAGTAATTCATAGTAACTTTTTTTATACTCCATTGATATAATTGAGATGTATAGGAACTGATTCTGATATATGTCAGATGGTATGATCATCTCATAAATGTTATCTATAATATCGTAAAATTGAAAATGGTTTGACCTCTGGGGGCCCCATGGTCAGTTGAGTTTTAAGGCTCTTCCTTTTAATATTATGCACATATGAAAATACAAAGAGATTCAAATTCAGAATTCTGTCCAACTGGACTAGGCATAAGTATGCTTGAAACATAAATGTCAAACTGGAGTAAACTGCGAATGTAACCTCTTAGGAGATTTTCAACATTTTATTCCATTTATTTAGTATTTAGTAGTATTAGTTTAAGGACAATAATCTCATCACATAAATTAAATGTATTTTTGTATTTCCTTTTTCATAGTCAATCCATTAGTCACGCTTGCAAAACAAACTTTTGTGGTTAGGAAAATGTCTGTTTGAAGGTATATTTCAGCAGCACATTTACTTTTGCTTATATTGTTCATGTTTTCACATTGACTTGAGCTTAAACTAGCCTTGAATGTTTCTGAATCTTCTCAGCCTCTAGACGAGACCAGTCAGATGAGTGACTTGCCCGTGAAGGTCATCCATGTGGACAGTGGGAACATCTTGACTGGGATAGATGCTCCTAAAGCTGGACAACTGGAGACCTGGCTGGAGATGAACCCTGGGTGAGGCTGTTCAAGATGTGGTTGAACAAGAGTTCAATCTGTTAGCCGCATGGTTCTACAGCAATGATCTAAATAGACAGTATCGGTAAAAGAGGAGAGGGTGTTTCAAGACACGTCTTTGCAGATATGAGGTGGCACCTCGCTCTGACAGTGAGGACAGCGAGGAGGAGGAGGAGGAAGAGGCCAGTAGTTCTTCGAAACATTCCTCACTTTGGTTGTGATGTAAAAGTGATGATCTCACACAGGAGGAGGAAGAAGAGCCACAGCCGTCAACAGCTCCAACAGAAGAGAAGAAGAAGATCACAGACCCTGACTGTGAAGACGTCTCCGAGGTGGACGTCCTACACATCATCGAGTTAGTGCACTTTTAAATGTACCAGGATCTGAGAGCTTGTTGTTGTCTTGAAGCTAATGAGGAGGACTATCTTTGGTTTTTACACTTGCACTAGTATTAGCTGCATTTTGTTCTGAGTCATGTGACTGTAGTGACTTGACATACATTGTGGAACACACAGGAACGCGAAGCAGGATGTAGATGATGAATATAGCGGCGCAGCATTCGCCCGAGGCCTCCAGTCGTACTACGCTGTGGCTCACGCCGTCACAGAGAAGGTAGACAAGCAGTCCACTCTGTTGATCAATGGCCAGCTCAAGCAGTATCAGGTAAACATGCACATGCAACCTTTTCTGTGTTGGTACTGGCTACATTATTTTTTATTATTAACATACACCTGTACAAATTGAAGGGCATTACCAATAAAAAGGACAAATACAAGCAAGAAATGATGACAAATTGACAGCGACCTCATGTACAGTAGATGGAGTCCCAGAGTATGTTGCCCAGGTCTGATATAGATGGACTGTAATATTTGAAAACTTGAATGAGAACTAATCCAAAAATACTAGTACAAAATAATGATTATACAGAGAAAGACAACTGTTCATTACTCTGAAGGCTGAGGGAAAGACTTCTGCTTTCGATGTTCTCCTTCCAGAAGTCTGATGTTCCCTTAACATGTTCTGGATCATATACTGTATGTAAATGTAACTGCATGTTTATTCTATTCTTTGCACCAGGTTAAAGGACTTGAGTGGCTAGTCTCTCTGTACAACAACAACCTAAATGGGATCCTGGCAGATGAGATGGGGTTGGGAAAGACCATCCAGACTATTGCCCTCATCACATACCTCATGGAGCACAAAAGACTGAACGGACCCTACCTCATTATCGTACCTCTCTCGTGAGCACAGCTTCTTTAAAATAAAGGTGTTTTAAATGCAAAGTTCATCACTGTTTCTGCCTGGCAGGACTCTTTCTAACTGGGTCTACGAGTTTGACAAGTGGGCACCAACAGTTGTAAAAGTGTCCTACAAGGTGAGGTTCATTTTTTCTGGTGTCTCAAAGGAAAAGATTTTGTGCAGTCTGCAAAATGTCTTAATATGCTTTATTTATTAAATTAGCTTCCATTAATGTAACTAGGTAAGTAACAAACATATTTTATCAAGGGTCTGATGTGAAAAGAGCCAAACTGCCAAAGTAAATCAAGCAAAACCGCACTTTTTCCTTTTCACTTAGCGTATGTTTTGGCCTATGTCTTTAGATGACTTTATTAAGGTTACATTATTACTGCACTCAACCACAGAGGCAAAAAACAAGAAATCCCCTGAGTTAACTTCAGGTTCTATGAATTGGTGCGAAGCCCTCTAACTGCTTCGCTTCTGGTTTACCCTTGAGGCTCTACCTCGACTGAGAAAGCTTATGAACTCACCACCGCACTTCCTCCTACTGAAAACTCAGCCGAGAAAAGGCGTCAGAGGGCTTCGCTCCCCGAACCAAGGGAAGTCGCGGAGAGGGAAAGGCGAAAAATAGCCTGGCCGGCCTCGAGTGGGCCAACGCGTCCACGCCTAGTGGTGGGCAGTCCGAGGCCCTGGACCAAAGAGGAGACTTGAAGTTCTCCTTGGTGGCGAAGAGGTCCGCCACCGGGTGACTGAACCGAGACCAAATCTCGGCCACCACCAACTCGACAGACCCCATTCCCCCTGGATAGCCCCCCTCGACACTCTGTCTGCTACTACTGTATATTCAGCTCGCCCAGCACATGCTGAGCTCTGAGCTCTGAGCCAAATCTTCTTTGCCACACTCAGAAGGGCTGGGGATATGACCCCACCCTGGCGGTGGAGCTGTTTGACAGTACCAGGACATTGGACTGTAAAAGTTGGGGGGGAAAGGTGAAGCAGGACGTTGTGAATTGCTTTCAACTCTAGCCAGTTCATGTGTCTGTACACCGGTCTGTTCCAGACCCCGCTGGCATAAGTCCGACCTGAGGTGCCTCCCCAACCTGTCAGAGATGGGTCTGTGAACACCTGAGTGTGATGAAGGACGCAACCTAGTGGAACTGTCCACCTGAGGTTGGCGAGAGAGTTCCAAAACTGGATTTCTGCAAAGCCAGAGCGGGAAGTAAGTAAGTAAGTAAGTTATGGTTATTTCTAGGTGCACTTTCCTTTCCTTGGTCCCGCTTGGTCTAGCTTGAGAGGACCAAACTATCTCTGGAGCTCCCACATGTGCAGCAAGCCCAGCCGCACCGCCGTGTGAGCTGCTGCCATGAGCCCCAGGAGGGACATAACAGCGCCTGCTGTCGTAACACGAGCAACTGTGTTGTCAGTCTGAGAACGGGCTGGATACGCGTGTCCGGGAGGCTAGAGTTAAGACACCACTTGCTCTCATTGGTTCCAGTGATGCCTCTGCGCACTTGGTGAAGTATTGAAACACCCGACCCTTGTGGGCGAAACGCAAGTATTTCCGATGCCTCTTAACTCGGAACGTGAAATTACGCGTCGGTCAGGGTGATAGATGTCATCCAGTCTCCTGGACTTACACCTGTCAACATCCGAAACAGGCGGGTAGCTATGAACGTGTTTTCTTTGGCACTCGAAAGTACCAGGAGTAAAACCAACTCATCATCTCTGCTGCTGGAACAGGCTCTACCACCACCTTCTGCAGCAGAGTAGAGACCTCGTTTTTTAGGCATTCATTTTTCCTTCTCCACAACGTGTGTCCAGAGAATCCCAGAGAAGCGCAGGTCGTCCCTGTGACTTTCCCGGGATGGGCCGATGATGAAAGGGCATCACAAGAGCTGCGTCTCTTTCTTTTGAATCAACAGAGCATGTCATCAACCTCTACTCTCGTACATAAAATCCGGCTGTGTGGGAAAAACGCGTGAGCACGCATGGAGAACCTCAGACAAGCGTTGTGTGTGTACCCTCTTCCCCCCGGAATTTTCCTTAGCTCCCCGAACATCTCTTAAACGCCAGTCTTTGTTGATAATGCTGTGGGGGAAGGAACAACCTCTGGTCAACATAGACATGTTCAGTCTATTTTCACTCACCTCATCAGGACGTCTCATTCCGGAAGCGGAAGTAAACACAGCTGACTGAACTGGCCTCTTGGATATCCGTTTGTTTGGAAATAAATCAAATGTGGTTGAAGTCTGTCCCTCATCCGTGTGGAAAGACTTTATAACAACTGTTATTGCAGTCTCGGCATGACCCGGACGAAGGCCTTTAAAACCGCCTTTGAACCCCGTATTGAGAGAAAGCAATCGCCGTCTATGAACAGGAGCACGTTAGCTTAGCTTTAGTGGCGAAAGCTTCTAATGACACCTGAGAATATGTTACTCTCAAAGGCGGAACTACTTACAACACTACTAACATCACTCTCAGAACAAATCCCAGAAACGTCATGCGTTCTATCATTTTTATTCGCATAAACGAAGGAGTAGGGAGCCCCTGGAAAGATGCCTTGCCGCCTCTGCTGTGCGATTGTTGCTGCTGATGAGGCGGTCGCCGAACCTGCTGCAGCTGCTGCCGGTGCTGACTTCCTGTCCGCTGCCTCCACAGGAAGACAAATTAGGATTTCTCTCAATGGGGGATCGTGGCACAGGGAACTTGAAAGAACAATTTGGCCGGAAAGGATGACCCCCTGGGCAGGAAATTTGCCTTAAATATAGCGATGTTTCTACAGTTCGGGACCAGTCTGCCCGGGGCTATTGATCTGTACAGTCTCCGGGAGATCGTGGGTCCGGCCGATCGTAATTGAAAGCTTATTACGTGTTTTGATCCTTTTACCATGCAGATGATTCCGGAGCTGCACTGACTCCTGATGCAACGCCTCCTAGCAAGCCACGATCTGCCGGGGCTCCGTACCAAAAAGATAGTCCTGCGCTGTGGCAAATGCCGGTGGCCCAGCTGTCCAGCGTAGCCGAGTCTCCCTCCCAGGATCTTATATGCCTGCGACATCCGTAGGAGAGCGGCCACAGAGTCCTTGACCTCTCCCACATCTGCTGGTCCCAGCTCATCACATTGGGACGTGAGCTTATCGAGCTCACCGCATAGGAGAGCCATGTTGTTTGCGAGGCACGCCACCTGCATCCCCCCGTATATGCTATTTAACAACGTCACCGTCAACCAATCTTCAGCTCAAGGCAGAGCTACAGGTGGCCTGGCCAGAGCTGAGCTCCAGGATCGAGGGCGGCTCGCACTGCATCCAAGGGTTCCGGGACCCCGCGCCTCCAGTCCACCCCATCCACACAGCAGTAGGACCCGTAGGTTGCTACGGGAGGCTCCACAGCCATGGAAGAGACGGTAGTCTCAGATCTCATCCATCTTTGGGCAGACCAAATCCGAATTTGCAGTTTTGCCATTTTTCTTTTATTCTTCCTTTTCTGCTGAACTTCGCCTTATCCTCCTGATTTTGGCTATGTCAGCTCACATCCAGGCCACGTACTCACAAATTGTGGAGATGTCAGTCCACATTCTAACCATAGCATAGAGTAGTTGTGTTGGCCGCCCTCGCGCCGGTTTGCTCGGCAGCAATCTTTCTTGTTTTCAGATATAGAGCGAAGATCCCAAATCCCAGGACGTTCATTGTTCATGAATGAAAATACGTACACCTCCTCGACATCCTCCACATCCAATGCAGCAAGGCACAGGACTCTCCACTTTTCCTAACCATCCAGGGTGTAACCGGACATGAAGATGTAGGCTCACCAGAACCTGCACGCCTTGTTGAAAACACTGTCAATGGCATTCAGTGACCAGCTTAGTAACTCCATCGTGAACCGTGTGGATTTACAGGACTCTCAGACGGGCTTTTCTGACACAGTAGTGTCACAGTCTATTAAACCCAGTTTATCTTGACTTTCATGAAACACATCATGTAACATCCTGTCATGTACAAACTGTCTCAGGTTTCTCAGGCTCAACTCATTGTTTAGTTACAGAATATTATTTTGCTATCCTCTCATGCCTTCTCAACATCGTGTCTGATTTGCGTCTCTGACCTTTATCAGCCATCGAGTATCATTCTGTATCGGTCAATGGTTGAATTTTTTTACTTTTTCTTGAAGACATTAAGTGTTGCTGAATGTTTGACATCCTTTTCTAGTACATCCCATTGTTTAACACCTGTGATCAATATGGAAAGGATTTTAAAGTAGTCAGTATCTTTTGTCTGAAATTCATATTTCCTGTTAAGATTCTGTTTATTTTCTTTGTCATGAAAGATCCTTTGCACGTTACGAGGGAGGCTTTTTTTTGCGGCCTTGTACATCATTTGTACAGTGTGATAATTTATCAAGTCATTTAAAATGTTGGATTTGATATATAATTGACTTGTGTGTGCCCTGTAGCTTGCATAATGTAAGAATCTCAAAGCTCTTTTTTGAAGTATTTGCAAGGAGTGTTTGGTAAACTTGTATGTATTACCCCAGATTTCAGTGCAGTATTGGTGGTGTGGAGAAATTAGTGCACAATACAAAAATGGAGAGATTTTTGTTTAATATTTTCTGTGCCTTCCATAATATGGAGACGCTTCTGGCCAACTTACTTTTTAAATGTCTGATGTGTGGCTTCCAAATTAACATTTCATCAATTATAGCTCCCAGTACTTTATTCTCACAGACCCTTTCAATATTCACTCCATTTACTTGAATGTTGACACTTTTGTTGAATCCTTTTTTCCCGTATAACATGCATAGTTTTTTCCTAGATTTAATTATAATTTATTTATATTAAGCCACACATGAAGCTTGGCCATTACCTGATTTATTGTTTCCATGAGTTGGTTCAAGTTACTCCCACAACAGAAAATATTGGTATCATCCACAAATAGTATTAATTTCAGAATAATTTAAACTTTGCATATATCATTTATGTATAGTATAAAAGGTTTTGACCCCAGAACCGAAATTTGTTGGACACCACTGACTATGTCCAAACAGGTTGATGTATTGTCACCTATTTTAACATATTGGGATCTCTTGTGTAAGTAGCTCTTGAGCCAATAATGCCATACCTATATAGTTTAGCTATTAAAATATCATGGTTAATGGTGTCAAATGCTATTTTCAGGTTTATGAAAATTCCTATTGAGTATAGTATTTTGTCGATGGCGTCGGTTATAATTTCCACAGATTCAGATTTAGATTTAGAGATAGGGCAGTCGAGTGATTCCTTCTGAATCCATACCGGCTGCCATAAATCAATTTGTTTTTGTTGATGAAATCTTGTAGCCTATTGTTAAATAGCTTCTCTAGTATTTTTGACAGTTGTGGCAGTATTGAGATTGGTCTGTAGTTGGTAAACCCATGTGTATCCCCATTCTTGTGGAATAACTTTGTCCGCTTTCATTTTGGTGGGAAATGTCCCAGTTTGGAATGAGAGATTGAAATTGTAAGTTAGCGGCGCAATGATACCAGGTAAGAACTTTTTAATCAGTTTCATTATCATTAATTTCAGTGGATGTTTTTGCTGCACATTTGTTGACCAGGTGTCTAATCTTGTGTCCTTCACTGGAGTGAGAAACATGGAGCTTGGATTCATAGATAGATTGATGGAACTTTATTGATCCCTCTGGAGGTCTCCTTTAGGAAATTGTTTATCCAGCACACAGCAACATAGATCAAAGAAAATACAAAGGATACAAAGGTTAACATGGAACAGAATCATCTTTTCACTCCTACCCCCAAACTCAGAATTATACAATCTTATGGCTTGAGGAACGAATAAGTCCCTGAGTCTATTAGTGTTGCATCTGGGAAGGAGCATTCGTGCACTTCATCTGCTTCTCTGCTCACTGAGTGTTCAGAGGATGACTGTCATTATCCATGATGGACAGTAGTTTGTCCAGTGATCTCCTCTCTGCAACTGTCACTAGTGAGTCCAGCTTCATTCCCACCACAGAGCCAGCCCTTCTGGTCAACCTGTCCAACAGGTTGACACCCCTCTTGGACACATTCTCACCCCAACACACCACAGCATAGAACAGGACACTGGCCACCACAGACTGGTAGAACATGCAGAGGAGTTTCCTGCAGATGTTAAATGATCAGAGCCTCCTCAGAAAGTACAGTCTACTCTGAACTTTCTTATACACATGGTCAGTGTTGCAGTACCAGTCCATTTTACTGTCTAGCCACACACCAAGGTACATATAGTTGTCGACTATCTCCACCTCATCACCTCTAAAGCACACTGGATGTGGCTTTGTCCTTGACCTCCCAGAGTCCAAGACCAGCTCCTTTTTCTTTGAGGTGTTCAGCTGCAAGTGGTTCCTCTCACTCCAGTCCACAAAGTCACTTATCAGACTTCTGTACTCGTCCTTGCTGATGTCCCTGATGCATCCATTAATGGCAGTGTCGTCAGCATACTTCTGGACTAGACTCAGCTCTGAGTTGTAGCAGAAGTCTGAAGTGTAGATGGTGAAGAGGAGAGGGGCCTGTCCCCTGAGGTGCTCCTGTATTACACACCACAGTGTGAGACGGGAAGTCCTTCAGCCTGACATACTGTGGTTGATCAGTAAGATAGTCCAAAATCCAGAATACCAGGCCAGGGTCCACATGCATCTTTGTTAGTTTGTCCTGCAGCAGAGTGGGCTGGATGATGTTAAAGGCACTAGAAAAGTCAAGGAACAGGATCCTCAGTGAGCCACTCCCTTTATCCAGGTGGGAGTAGGTGCGATGCAGGAGGTGAAAGATGGCATCTTCTACATCAACCGCGGGCAGGTAGGCAAACAGCAGGGGTCTTGCGCGTGCTGGACTTGTGGCCTGAGATGTTTGAGGACCAGCTACTCCAGTGTCTTCATCAGCTGTGAAGTAAGTGCCACTGTCTGTAATCGTTCAGCTCGCTGAGCCGGATCTTTTTCAGGACTGGAACGATACAGGAAGTCTTCCACAGGGTTGGCACTTTCCCCAGCTGAAGACTGAGGTTGAAGACATGCTGGAGCGGCTCAGCTAGTTCACGCAGCGCAGGTCTTTAGCAGTCGAGCAGACACGTTGTCAGGACCAGCAGCCTTCCCTGGACGAATCCTCCGAAGTACATCATGTACCTGGAATGAGGTGAAGTTGGGAAACGGTTGTCTGGAGCTGAAGGGGGCACAAGAAGGTTCGATAGGTTCTGAGGCGGGCAGCAGTGAGGGTGAGGTGACCTGCTCAAAACTGTTGAAAAAGTTGTTTAGACTGTTTGCCTCCTCCACCGTGTGCACTGCACACCATCCCAGACCTGATCCCAGATGGTTGTATCAAAGTGGTCCCAGTGTAGGGGTGAGACCAGAATATCCTTGGCTTGCTCCGGCCAGATGTTCATAAAAATTAATTGTATCTGTTTTATGATTTCTGGCTTCTCTTCCTACATGTTGTTGTACTTGAGGTAGGGGGGGTAACTTGGTTTTGAGCGTTTACTGTCAGTAACATCATTTAAAATATCCCATTAGTATGACTCATGTTTTCTGCTAATAAATTGCTGTGGTATTCTTTCTTGTGTTTATTTAGGATACTGTTTAGTTTGTTTCTGTACCTTTTGTATCTTATTTCTGACTGGATCGTCCTAGATTTTATGAACGTATCATAATGTCTTGCATATAACAGTTTTAGAATTGTATCAATGCTGCTATTGTTTGTCTACTTCATGTGTAAGGAAGGAATTTGGGGAGTTTTCTCTGTGTCAGGAACTAGACTGAATATAAACCACCCGTGACCTTGAGGGTAGAAATCATCCAAGTGTGTTATTGTATGGAACCTTTGGAACAAATAATTGACGGCTTGTGCAAGTTGGGATGGGTCATAAAATAGTAAACTGACATGTCATTCTTTCGGAAAGGAAAATTGTTTAAAGCGTTAAGTCAGTTTTTAATCTGACAAGAAGAAAGGATTTAGATAAACTGGCAAAGATATCAGATGAAACATGAAGCTACCTGGAATGCATTATCCTCCAATGATGACTTATTCCAGACCAGACTGAATATTTTTATATGTTTTTCTTCTGTTGGGCTCCAGGGCTCACCTGCTGCCAGGAGAGCCTTCGTCCCTCAGCTGCGAAGTGGAAAGTTCAATGTTTTGCTCACCACTTATGAGTACATCATTAAGGACAAACAGGTGTTGGCAAAGGTGAGTCCAACGCTCAATAGAAAGTTAACTTTTATCTGGTGTTTGCTCCTTTATTGCTACTTCTCACAAACATCCCCAGCGCTCAGAGCTGCTTCTCAGTGTTCTAGGTGCAGCCAAACTTGACTAAATGTACTCTGGTCCTTTCGTTGTCTTCTTTAACATCATGCTGCTGTGCTCTCAGTTAGACCACTAGACCATGCTGCACGTTCTTCATCTCCTGCCTCTAGATTTTAGGTTCGAGCAGAGACATGAGGAACATTTGGGCTGAAGATCCCGATCAGGGACTGGATTCGTGGCTCTCATGCAGTTTCTCTTCTATTGTCACATGATTCCTGCTAGATCCGCTGGAAGTACATGATTGTGGACGAAGGCCACAGGATGAAAAACCATCACTGTAAGCTGACTCAAGTCTTGAACACACACTACCTGGCACCAAGGCGGGTTCTGCTGACGGGGACGCCTCTGCAGAACAAGCTACCGGAGCTGTGGGCGCTCCTCAACTTCCTCCTACCCACCATCTTCAAAAGTTGCAGCACGTTTGAGCAGTGGTTCAATGCTCCTTTCGCCATGACAGGAGAGAAGGTTGGACACTACACAACATTCACCCTCAACATTACTCACAGCTTCTTGTTTACTCAGGTGGACCTGAATGAGGAAGAGACTATCTTGATCATCCGTCGTCTCCATAAAGTGCTTCGTCCATTCCTGCTGCGCAGACTCAAGAAGGAAGTGGAGGCTCAGCTTCCAGAGAAGGCACATGAAGGCATCATCAAATCGACCACCTCGATAGTGACAACTTTTATTTTGTGTAGGTGGAATACGTGATCAAGTGCGACATGTCGTCTCTTCAGAGGGTTCTGTACCGACACATGCAGGCCAAGGGGGTCCTGTTGACCGACGGATCAGAGAAAGACAAGAAGGTTAATATTGTTTCACAAGTTAAAGCAGCACTACATACATCATTTCTTCCACTTGACTGTAATGATAGTTTATTGACTCAGTATAACTCTCTTTCCAAATATTTTAACAATGTTATTCTCTATGTGACTTTTCCTTGACGATTAGTGAGCAGCAAACTTCTTAACAGCAGTGACAGAGAGATTCACCTACATCATCATCGAACCATAAATAAATAAAAGCGGTTCTGAGGCTCAGTTAATTTGTTTACAGTGTCACCACTGTGTTCTCTGTTGTAGGGAAAAGGCGGGACAAAGACACTGATGAACACCATCATGCAGTTGAGGAAAATCTGTAACCACCCGTACATGTTTCAGCAGATAGAGGTAAACTGTCAACAATAACCGGTGACGTTGTTGAAGGACACTCGATTATGTCTGCAGGAGTCCTTCTCAGAGCATCTTGGCTTCTCTGGTGGAATAGTGCAGGGGTGAGTGCTGCATGGATGGAAAATCATATGTCAGTAATCTGTGCTGAGTTCTCTCCGCCTCTTAGCGCGGACTTGTACCGAGCGTCAGGAAAGTTTGAGGTGCTGGATCGAATTCTCCCAAAGTTGAATGTCACGAACCATAAAGTGCTGCTGTTCTGCCAGATGACATCACTCATGACCATCATGGAGGACTACTTTGCCTACCGCAGCTTTAAATATCTCCGTCTGGATGGTAAACATAGTTGTGTTGTACTCGCAAATCTAAATTGATTTTAAACATCATTGTTTTTTACAAACAAATATTTATTGACTTTCATTTTCTAGTTGTTGTGAGTTAGGCTAAGATGCTGTGGTTTCATTAGAATAGAACAGAATCTCTTCATTGTCAAAGTAGAAGATTGTTGGGAAAGTGCTGTACAAAGAAAAACAGTTTCCATAAACAATTCAATAGAGTATGAAAAATGATATTTAAAATAAAAACAAATATAATTGGAAATAATTAAAATAATAATAGAAAATATTTACAACCAAAATACCATTAAATATACCAATATTTAACAGTGCAATTAGTTCCTTTGCCCTTTTAATTGTCATCCTCCGTTCCACTGTCAGGCACAACGAAGGCCGAAGACAGAGGGATGCTTCTTAAGACCTTCAACGATCCAGAATCCGACTACTTTATCTTCCTTTTAAGTACTAGAGCTGGTGGTCTGGGCCTTAATCTGCAGTCAGCCGACACCGTTGTGATATTCGACTCTGACTGGAACCCTCACCAGGTCAGCTTTTCTTACCGAACTCAGTAGGATTGAGATGTCATGTTTCACTTCTCGTTTTAAAATGGATCATAGGATCTGCAGGCCCAAGACCGAGCTCATCGCATCGGCCAACAGAATGAGGTGCGCGTGCTGCGTCTCTGCACGGTCAACAGCGTGGAGGAGAAAATCCTGGCTGCTGCCAAGTACAAGCTCAACGTGGACCAGAAAGTCATTCAGGCTGGCATGTTTGACCAGAAGTCCTCTAGCCACGAGCGAAGGGCCTTCTTGCAGGCCATTCTAGAGCATGAGGAGCAAGATGAGGTCTGGGGTCAGGAAGTGTGTATCCGCATCAATGTGAGTTCGACCACCTGCAACACACAATGAATATAAGTACACATTTTTATACTCTCTTTACCAATGTTTACTTGTATTCAGGAGGAGGACGAGGTGCCAGACGACGAGACGGTCAACCAGATGATTGCTAGAAGTGAAGAGGAGTTTGACCAGTTCATGGTGAGCATGTGTGTATGTGGTTAAAACTGGCGATCTCAAGATCAAGAATGTGTTCAGCCAATAATGCAATAAGTGGCTACTGATGATTTCAGAGCATAAGGGAGAAATAAAGCTGAATTTACCATAAATACAACAGCCTGGTATGCGAAGATAAAGTACACAAACTTAAAACTCCGGACATTTCAGGATTTCCACCAGACAGACACAGCAAAAAGAGGACTTTTGGGTAAAAGAGGATGGTCAATCTATATCCTAAAATTGAGAAACACATGCAGCAGTTGTGAGCTTGTATTTATAATAACGTGAATCCAACATGCGTTATTTGATCGACGGTTAACTTAAATCAAAGTATTTGACTCAAAGGTGAACTTAACTGATCTCGCAAAGCCTCGAGCCAGCGCCACTTTCCCCCTTCTCCAGTTTTACTGTCAGTGACACTGAAAATATGAATGCAAAAAAATATAAATAATGCTTGAACAAAATAAAAAATGGAGTAAGACTTTTGTTTAATGAACCAGCAACACAATAGGACACTAAGAGATGTGTTCTACCATTTGAGCTATGAGGTTCTGCTGTCGTAAGGGACAAGAGATGGATTGGTGAATGTACCGTAAATACAGTGGTCTGTGATTCTATTCAGAACTTTTTTTTTGGATACATAACATTTTTTTCTTCCAATTAATCTTAATGATACTTTATCGATCATGATGGATCATGCTGCCCCCCCCCCAAAAAAAAAACGTTGCTAGAAACTGCCACTGGTTTAGGCAACAGTTTCGTGCAACTGGTCTGCTGCTAACAAAACCTTCAAAGTGAAATTTAAAAATTTGAATCCTTAGCGTATGGACTTGGACCGTAGGCGCGAGGATGCTCGTAACCCCCGGCGTAAACCACGACTAATGGAGGAGGACGAGCTCCCTACTTGGATCATGAAGGACGATGCCGAGGTGGAGCGCTTGACATGTGAGGAAGAAGAGGAGAAGATGTTTGGTCGAGGTTCCCGCAATCGAAAGGAGGTGGACTACAGCGACTCCCTTACTGAGAAGCAGTGGCTAAAGGTTTGTTGTATAAGCCGATCGAGGATCACTCCTGCCGGGTCGTCCTCTCTCTATCGTCTTTAAGTTGCCTGATTTCTTTTTGGAGCAGGCAATTGAAGAAGGCACATTGGACGAGGTAGAAGAAGAGGTCCGCCACAAGAAGACGACACGCAAAAGAAAGCGAGGCCGAGAGATGGACCTCCCTGCACCTTCCTCATCAAGGGGCCGAGCTGCTCTCGAGAAAGATGACGATGGAAAGAGGCAGCGGAAAAGAGGGAGACCACCCACCGAAAAACTTTCTCCAAATCCACCTGGTCTCACAAAGAAAATGAGAAAAATAGTGGACGCCATGATAAAGTATAAAGACAGGTAATATCTGCCATAAACAATGATGGATCGTTAATAATATTTACACAACCAAAGATAACATCAAAGACCATTCAATAATGAATAGATCCAGTGTCAGAGGATTTCAATCTAAACTTGAAGCTTGTTTGTTTCCCTGCAGTGCCAGTGGACGTCAGCTGAGTGAGGTTTTTATTCAACTTCCATCTCGTAAAGAGCTTCCAGAGTACTACGAGCTCATTCGCAAGCCTGTGGACTTCAGGAAGATCAAGGTACGTTCACAGATGCTGAATCAATTATAATCTAATGATAATATTATTTATTATTATAGACACATCCTTTCGCAGGCATAAACATTTAAACGCAGTTCTCCTTTTCACCACTAGGAGAGGATTCGTAATCATCGCTATCGCAGTTTCGGCGACCTGGAGAGAGACGTCATGCTGCTTTTCCAAAACGCCCAAACTTTTAACTTGGAGGGATCACTGGTGAGATAAAGGATTTCTGCTGCAGCATTTTAAGCATTAAAACCTTAATCACTTTTTTTCAAGTGGCCATGTTTACTCAACATTTTAACAACTTCAAATAAGACAAATGGCCACAAGATAACTTCCACAATATTAACTTTGTCAGCATCAACAGAGCTTCTTCTTGTGTGCTGTGTGCAGATATATGAAGACTCCATCGTGCTTCAGTCTGTGTTCACCAGCTTGAGGCAGAAGGTGGAGAACGAGGAAGAGAGTGAGGGTGAGGAGAGCGAGGAAGAGGAAGACGAGCTGGATGAAGGTTCAGAGTCTGAGTGTAAGCCAGGATACACTGGGGAGTAGTGATCATCGCAAGACTCACCTCAGCCACACGTTTCTTTGTCGTTTTTGCTGTGATCAGCACGATCTGTGAAGGTGAAGATTCGTCTCGGCAAGAAGGAGAAACCTGGAGATCGAGGGAAGGGGCGGAGTCGACGTGGGGGGCGCACTAGAGCCAAACCTGTTGTTAGTGACGATGACTCCGATGAAGAACAAGAAGAGGTATCCATGACACTCTGATATGTGAAGATCTTTGGATTGTTATCGTTTTATCTCATAAACTAGACTGAAATTAAGCATATTTTTAAGTCAGGCCTGCAGGGGGCGCACTTTATTGAGTTTCTGTACGGGTTGGCCATCCCTGTTAGCTGGACAATAGTTATGTCTTGTTGGAGTAACAGGCAGAAATGCATGTCCATATAACAGTCAATTCTCATTTTTATAAAGACACGCAACACAAATCTAATAGCATATCTGTAACACCCCTCTTGTAATAAAGCCATAAAAATCATGAAAAAAAAAAAACTATGTTATATGCATGTTTGGAGCAGAAGCTACATAGGAGCTTAAAATATACTTATTTATATCTTATGTATATATTTATATATATTATCAAATTTAAATTTTGGGTTAACTATCCCTTTACCTCAAATGAACAAAAGTGGAAGAACCTGAGGATTACTTGAGTAAATGAAAAATTCAACATACAACTTTGATATTGAAAAGCTGAGAGAAGGTCGATTTTTTTAAACTATGAAACTATTAAATATTTATTCTGGTGAACTCAAATGTAACTAAACTACTTGCAATTTAAAAAACAATTTGCTATGTGATATGCATTACGTGTCTGCTCTACACTGTGTGAGCAGTGATGCAGGTTTTTGTTCCAACCAATCAAAAGGACTCCTTTTAACCCAATCAGGAGTCTTCAGACTGTAATCATTTGACTGTCAGTCTGGTGTTGCTCGTTTCAGCTGAAACCTCATTGGTTAAACTGCACATGCTTGGTCGGTTGGAACAAAAACCTGCACCACCCCGGCCCTTTGAGGACCGGTTTCGATACCCCTGACTTTAACACTTTTAAAATCTCATAGATGAATAATGTTTTTATTAGATACACTTCCAGAAATAATTTGAGAATCTTCAATAATTATGCCTTAAGAGTCATCAAGTGATTTTTGCTGTGATTCATCTCCTCTAGGAGCGATCTCTCAGTGCTTCTGGCGAAGACTCCTGAGCTGCTGGGAGGACAGCCTTGAAGCGACACGCTACGTTGCACAACATCAGAAGTAAACCACCAACTGTCTCCTCCATCAGTCTTCAGTCAAATCAGTGTGAAAACAAGCAAAAATCCAAAAGTACAGTCAGCAGAAAAGATGCAGCCCGGGTCTTTTTGAGAGCCCAACCTCACTCACACATTGACTTGTAAATGTATCAACCAACTGTTTCAGACTGTGGGAGGACGTGGAGGAGTATCCCGGAGGATACAAATGCAAGCACAGATTGAAGCACATCTGAACTCCCCCGACATTGACTGACCCTGCATTGAATCATTGAATGTAAACTAAGAATTATTTAATGACGCCCTGTGTTCATGTTTCACCTTTCTGTTGGTTTCTGTACGTTTAGACCACCGGGTGTTTCCTCAGAAGCTCTTGAGCTACGCGTGGAAGATATTTGCCTGAGGTTTGATGGAGGATTGAAAACCACCTGCTGCAAAACTTCTGTCACTTAGTTACTCTTCTTTCGACTGCTTCCTCCTCTGTTGTTATGGTGTGCACAGATTTCTTAAATTACAACTTGTTGTTCTATATTAGCGCTTTTATGGTTTTAGTTAAAAGATAGAAGACATGAGGGTCTCGTGGTGACTTGTGGCTGACTGGTGTTTGATATTCCATATAGACTCATTAGGATTGCAAAGTTGTCTAAAAGCAAACCTGAACTTCACATACTATGTTTGGTAGCTGAAGTCAAGAACCAAGGCATCAATGTACTTCTCCTCAACGTGTTCTGTTTGTTATGTTGCTGCAATTGACGTAACAATAAATAACAATGAATGTGAGGTGCCTTTTTCTCTTAACCTGCTGTTCTCACTTCGAATAATGCAATCCTTGAACACAAAAAATATAACATTTTGTCAGAAATTAAAGACATTAATGAAGCACTTGACGATGTATAGGATGTAGATAAAGCATTCCTGAAATACTTTCAATGGCCTAATTCCCTTCTTAAACTACTGGCACGAGATGCTCACATGGCGGGACAGGAGCAGCAGCTTTAATCACGGCTGAGGCCAATCTTGACCTTAGAAAACTCATTTAAAAACTCATTTTTTAAATCACTGCTGTATCATATTTAATTCACTATTGGATGCGAGCGTCCACATTGGTTTAATGTTGTGACAATGTTTGATTTGCTAATGTTCTGCCTTGAAAACAAACGGAAACGGATGACATCAAATCTTACAATCATGTCACAAATGAGATTCAAATACTTCCTCTATACTCTACCTGTGCAACTTAATTGCAAGTGTTTCTTGTTCCTCTATGATTTAAAATATTTAACTTCTCAATGACGGATAAAACTGTTAGTAAACCTTTTACCTGTCCAGACTTCTTTCAGTCTTTTTCAGATTTTGAGCATGTCCTGATATACATGTGGCCATTGTTATTTAATATTTTGATTTGACATTTAAATACTGCTCCAGTATGTCTGCTGACGTAGTACTACTGATGGTTAGTTGTTTATGTTTGCTTTAAACAAACTTTTTGTTGTTTGCTTGTAAATATGTCAAATATTTGTAACTTTTCCTAGTAAATAGAGAAACAGTTTCCGTTGTTACACGTCAGTGTTTAATTCAACTGACGACACATTTCCGAGAGAGCAGATGAATATATATTTATACTATATTAGATCTGATCATTCATCTGAACTCGAGCTCAGATAGTCAAGTGTGGGGATAAAAATAACACATCTTCAACACGCACGCGCGCACGAGTGGGTAGCCTCGCCCTGAGGACACGCCACTCAGCATCACGCCACAGTGTAAGCCCCGCCCCGGGTGATATCAGCCCACGCCCCCTCACTCGTGGAGGTGCTCAAATGCGCGTAGGTCTGGTCAGTACCTCCACTCGCGCGGGCCGGCAGCACGCACCACTTTCCACGCACGTCTTCGAGAGAGAGAAACGCGAGCAGCCAGGAGGAGAGCCATGTTGGGGTCTTGGAGGACGCTGAGCACATGTTGCTGCCTGTTGATGCTACTTCATTCATTCGCCGGTAAGACTCGTGCGCTTCCGGTTGGGCTCGTGCTCCGTGGAGCCGTCATCTCCAGCCTCTCGTCCGAGGCTCTTAAACAGGCTGTGACCCTGAATGGTGGCCCCTGTGAAGCCCCACACTGGACCCACGCCTCGTGAAGCGAGCGGGTCCTGGAGGCGCAGGAAGTGGTTCACAGATGTCGTTGATGAGGAAGGGCGCGGCTTCACCTCTGATGCGAGGATGCTGGGAAATGTCATTCCTCAAACTAACCAACTAACTAAACTGAATTAACTAACTCCAATCTTAGTGATACTTTTGCACATGTTTTAAGGGAGATTTTCTTTTATTTTTTGTCGAAATTGTTTTCTTTAGTCAATTTATAATAATATTTTATTTAAATAAATGTTTAAACTAAATACTGGCAGGACAAATAAAACGTTTTATAGTAGTTTCAAAGGATGTATTTTATTTTTACTACGCAGTACAAGGCGCCAACTAGAAAATGTCTTTTTTAACTTAGAATATCTGCACAGGTGTTGCTGCAGTTTAAACTATACGTACCTTGTCCGCAATAGTGACCCTTTTTTAAATTATTTATATATTTACGAGTGAACAATGTAATAGGCAATCTTGGTGTTTTATTGTAACCTTAAAATAATTTCAATGTCAGTCCAGTTGGTTATGATGGTGACTAAGTTAACTCAGAATTTAAGTGTCTTCTGGCCTCCAGGAGAAGTGTGTTTAAATCTTCATTTACACATTGGTTTTGAGAAACTACTGTCAGAAACCATTTCTTAATCTAAGACCAGCACAATATAGGAAGTGTTTAGAGTGAGTTTTGACAAGACCACTAACCTTCTGCAAATGAATGACCAGCACCAAAGGGTGTATGTCGTCTGCTTTATGTTCAAGTCGATAAACGCAGATTTGTGCATTGTTACTGACTCATGTTGTCATTTGTTAAGGTGACTCGTCGCAAAAGATTGTGTGCAGCGCCTGGTGGTTGAACCACCTTAACATCTGTTGAACCAGTTTAACTTCTGTGACGTGCTTCAACTACGACGGTTTCATTCAACAAATTCCTTTATTTTTTACTAATGATGAACTTGAGGGAAAACAATGTGTCAATGTCAGCATAATGCAATGTTTTCTAAATCATAACATTTTGAATTATAGTTTTCCATCAAAACTTGATTTCTTTTACATATTTTTTTTTTTACCATGGTAAATTGCTGTTCCAAAGGAAAGAATGATCCTATGAGCTTGTTCAACTGTAGGAATTGTGTTCCCTCCTCAACCTCAAATTTGATTTGAGTTTTAGTTTTCACTGTCCCCTATTCCTGGTAAGCGTTGCCAGTCAACTAGTCCAACCTACATTTACAATATACCCGGTATCCTCCCAGTATGTTGACTATTCAGATAAGTATGGATGACTTGGTGTTAAGTCATATTATCGAGAAGGTGCTATTAAAGTAAGAACCATTTTACCTTTTATTCTTAATGGACTGATCAAAATGGTAGCCTAAGTTGCAGAATTCTCCCTTTGAAAGCCACTAAGAGTCCTATGTCATTCTTTATTACGTTTTTATGGCAGATGAGGTAATGAAAATGTCCTGTAGTCATACACCCCAGACTGCACCTGAAAAACAAACGCATGCATAAACTTTTCTTTTTTTCCCCTCCTCCCTTGATGCACTTTCAGGTGAACTTTTATCACAAGAGAGAACCTTAGACTTGAGAACATATTCTCATGCAAAACTGACATTGCTAATGTAAAAAAGGCTCAACAGACAAATGCATTTCAGTTTTTCTCGCTCATATAACTAGTCCGATCCAAAGCAAACTTTATGCTAACAAAATGGTCAAACATTTATTCTTTGAAGCTTACCATGTATATTATTCAACACAACAGACTGGCGACTAGCATAGACTTGTGTTGGTTACACAAGTCTATGCTATCATTGCCTCAAATCGATTTTAAGTTGCGCAAAAGACGAAGGAAGTGATCTTCACTTAAGTATTCATTTAAATAACATGTTTTCTACAAACTTGACTTGGTAGAAAATCTGTCTGGCAATTAAAATCTGTTTTTAGATTAATATTTGAATTTACTTTACCTTCATTTGTAGCGAAATGTTGTCTCCACAGTGAAGATTACAACAAGGCAGTCATTTAACATTTTTGTTTCGCTCTGTGTTGCGGTGTAGACTAAAAGTTCTTAAGCTTTATCAAATGAGCTAGTTAGTCTGTGATTAAGGGAGTCAAATCTGCAGGTGCACATGACTTGGGTTTTAACCTCGGATATTTTTATTTTCCTCCAGATGCATACTCGTGCAGCTCCAATCAGCTTGAGTGTGGAAACGGACGGTGCATCACTCTCAGATGGATTTGTGATGGAACAGACGATTGTGGAGATGGAACTGATGAGCTGCCTTCAAAATGCAGTAAATAATATTGAATCATTTTTGTCAAAGCCGTTTTTTTTTTCTTGTTTTTTTTCCTTTAAAAAAATTATACGTTTGTGTACTGAATGAGTGATTGACTTGTTGAGACCATTAGAAAGTGTGGGCATGAGAAACAAGAAATTGTTATTTCTGATAATTTATATCTGTTTAAAAAAAAGATTTACTTCAGGTGTGCTTCTGTCTCCCCAGTGAGCAAAACTTGCAGAGAGTCAGAATTCAACTGTGGTGCACCTTTGAATAAGTGCATACCATCAGGCTGGCACTGTGACGGAAAAGAGGATTGTGAAAACGGAGCAGACGAGAAGAACTGCAGTAAGTTTTTATACAGACGAGAATATTTGGAAAGCTGCAACAAAGACATTGTTCATTTGTTTTAGTTTTTTAAGTTCAAGAAATTAAAGGGTCCGCCTAGTATTGTTTGTTGTGTTGCTGCTGTGTCAAACCAGAAATATTTTAAAACGATACTTTATATATTCAGTCAGTGTATTTTTATTTAAGGTTTTGTTTTTAATTTTCTTTCAAGAAATTGAAACTAATAAAATGGAAACTTTGACCATTTATTGTAGTCAGTAATTGGATGTGTAAATGTTTCTCATTATTAATTGTGTTCTTTGACTGTCCTTGTAGCTAGCAAACCGTGCACACCAGATGAGTTCCGTTGTGCCAGCGGTCAGTGCATCTCTGTCAGCTTTCTCTGTGACCGAGACGATGACTGTCCGGACGGATCTGATGAAAGATCGTGTCCCGAACCCACCTGCAACACGCGGTCGTTCCAGTGCAACGATTCTGTGTGCGTCCCTGCAACCTGGCGCTGTGATGGAGACCCGGACTGTACCGACGGCTCGGACGAGTGGCCACAGAATTGCGCGAGGATGCAAAAGAAGACGTCTACTTGCAGTTTTCAAGAGTTCCAGTGTGCTGATGGTCAGTGCATCCACAGCAGATGGCGCTGTGACGGAAGTACTGACTGTCAAGATCGGTCTGATGAGGTGGACTGCAGTAAGTCTTCTTACTGGGTCCTTTGAAAAAAATAAATCTTTTTTTTGACTTGACTGTGTTGGCCTTACAAATGGTATCGTTCTCCAGATCATCCTACTTGCGGTCCTGATGAGTTCCAGTGTGGTGATGGAACTTGTATCCATGGCATCAACAAGTGTGACTCCATCTACCATTGCAAGGACCACAGTGATGAGAACAGCTGCCAGAAAGGTTCCACAGAACAACATTCACTGCCAAATGGATCCGGTTTTCTTTTTTTTAAAGGTGTTTCTCTATTCAATAGAAAATGCATGTGAAGGCCAGAATAAGTTCAAGTGCAGCAGTGGTGAGTGCATCAGTTTGGAGAAGGTGTGTGACAACAAGAAGGACTGCAGTGACTGGTCAGATGAGCCTAGCAAGTGTGGTGAGTTTCATTCTTATTCCATCAATATTACTCTCTACATTAGAGTATAATTTGGCCCCCGTTAAGCATCTTCTCTCTTTACAGATCATAACGAGTGTTTGTCTTCGAATGGTGGCTGTTCTCACATCTGCACTGATCTGAAAGTTGGCTTCAACTGCACCTGTCTTCAGGGATATATGCTCAGGAGTGACAAGAAGACATGCGATGGTGAGACAAGTGCATGTTGTGTCAAAACGTAATGTCTTGACAGCTGTATTTTAGTTTTGATGATGCAAGTATGATGTGTGCGCTGACTGAGTTTGAGGCTGGGAACTGAATCACTAAACCCCTTTTGTTGAGTTTGACTCATTGTCATGATTTTCTTGTTTTCTTTGCATCTCCAGATATTGATGAATGTGCTGATCCAGACATCTGCACTCAGGTCTGCACCAATTTACCTGGAAGCTACAAGTGTCAATGTGATGAAGGTTATATGATGGATTCAGTCAGCAAGACGTGCAAAGCTGAAACTGGTAATTTGACAGACTGTCAACTGTCCAACCAGCACAAGCTAACTGTCGTTTGTTCCAGGTATGATCCCCACACTATACTTCACAAACAAACACGAGATAAGGAAGTTGTCCGCGGACCGCCGGGAATACGTGCGTCTAATTCCTCAGCTGAAGAACACTGTGGCTTTGGATTTGAACATTCCCAACAAGGTCATCTTCTGGTCCGACCTCTCTCTGAAGAAGATCTTCAGGTTGGTGTTTAAATGCATCTTTGGTAACTCTTAAACCATGATATGAGGTGACATGCAAAATAAGCAATAGAAAAACAGAACCAAGCACCAAGGCGTCCCTTCTGCAGCACATTCAAACTTGTATTTATTTGCGGTTTTATCACTCTTTAGTAAAAATTGAAATGGTGTTATTTCAAAGATGGAATTTGTTTCTGAAATCAAAAGGCTAAACTACACTCCTGTTTTCCCAGCTCAAAGCTTGATTTAGCTGGTCACTTTTCCAACCATGTGGCAGTAATTAGCAGCGGGCTTGAAGCCCCAGAAGGCATTGCGGTTGACTGGATCCATGGAAACATCTACTGGACTGACAGTGCCCTGAAAACCATCTCTGTAGCAACAACAGACGGGGGTAAGAAGAAGACCCTGATCACCGAAAACTTGCAAAAGCCCAGAGCCATCACACTGGACCCAGTCAATAAGTCAGTTTTATTTTGTCTATTTACCCGAGTCATTGTTGGGTTTTCTGTCGACTTCATTCTGTGTTACCGTGCAGCTTCATGTACTGGACCGACTGGGGTGACCAGGCCAGGATCGAGAGAAGTGGTCTGAATGGGGCCAGTCGTACTGTCCTGGTGTCGGACGACATCGCTTGGCCCAACGGCATCACTCTTGGTATGCTGGAAGTACATGAATGAAATCAGTCACTGACTGTCCTCGTCTTCACATGGTTGCTTCAGACACGGTAAATCAGCGTCTATACTGGGTGGACTCCAAGCTGCACACACTGTCCAGTGTGGATGTGAACGGTGGCACCAGACACCGGCTGATCCACAGTGAAGACAAACTGGCACACCCAATCTCTCTTGCCGTGTTTGAGGTGAGGCAAAACGTCTTCAATCTGACTGGATAAACTTCTATTAATACAAGTTTTTATCACTGCTGTTAATCATGTGTCAATTTTCTGCCTTGATCTGTGGCTCAGGAGAAAGTGTTTTGGACGGATATCAGTAATGCCGCCATTTTCAGTGCCAATCGCCAGACAGGAAGTGACATCACAGAACTGGCAGGAGACCTGAACCAGCCAGAAGACCTCGTTCTCTACCACAACCTCAAACAGGCGCCAGGTACATCAAAGCGTCTTTTTTTTCTATTTTTGTACCACAGGATTGAGCTCACTATTCTTGCCTTTTAGGGACCGACTGGTGCAGAGAAGGCAACAGTATGAATGGAGGTTGTGAGTTTCTGTGTCTCCCTGCTCCAGCCACAAACCAGTTCTCTCCTAAATACACTTGTGCCTGTCCTGACTACATGAGCATGGGGGCGGACCTGAGGAGCTGTGTGGCTGGTAACTATCACATGCCTCTTCTATAAATATTTATCATAGCTATGACGTGACTTTCTCTCGCTAGGCCCAGTTATCCCTGACATGAAGCCCCCTAAACCTGCCGCAACAACTGAAGTGCCCAAAACCACAACACCATCAGTCCAGCCGGAGAAGCCCAGCAGGTCAAAGTCTGATGCAGCTGGTCAAGGTATGATTGAAAGGTGTCAAGAGGCATAGACTAATGTGACATCAGCAAATGAAAACCCCTTTCAGACTTGAGTAATCGGAAAAGAAAATTGCACTCTAAATAGGAAAAAAAAAAGCTGCATGTGCTTTAGTTGATGTAATGGGTGGGTAAGATTAAAATTAACTAATTGCTTAAACTGTATTTTCTCTAGTCAAAAATGATGATGAAATGCACTCCAGGCTCAAACTCTTCAATTCCCTCCAGATTCTAACAGGCTTGCAGCAGTGCCTGACGATTCTGGGTCATCCCACTCCATCACCCTCTATGTGGTGGTGCCCCTTGGTAAGTCTGATGTCACAGGATTGTGGAGCTCTTACTCAACCTCTTTCTCTCTAGTCATGGTGTCGCTGCTGGTTGGTGGCGCTCTGTTGCTGTGGAGACACTGGCGGCACAGGAACACAAACACCATCCACTTTGAAAACCCTGTGTATCAGAAAACCACGGAAGACGAAGTACAGATCTGTAGGAATGATCCTGAAGGCTACGTTTACCCTGAGGTAAGTCCCAAGGTGACCGAGCGTGAGGCAAGATCTAACGCTTTCTTTCATGCAGAGGCAGGTGGTGAGCATGGAGGACATGGACGCTGTGTGAAATGCATCCGAAAACATTCATAAATGGGAAGGAAAATCTAGTGCTTGACAATGAACGCCCCCCCCCCCCCCCCCTTGTGGCTAATATTTGACCTCACTACTGTGCCGACCAGGTTACCTGCAAAAACTTGATTTAGTACTTAACTGCTGGTCCGCAGTTTATATGAAGGCCTTGACTCCTATTCTTGATGCCAGGAAGTGCTTTGAACCTCAACGTTGTTGCCTGTTGCACACAAGGCACTTTCCTTCAGCCCGACTGGCTTCATGTTTGTATGTTGTACAGCTGCTCTACTCCGTCTCTTTAATGAAGATTATACAAACTGCTGTAAATATTTTGTAAACTTTACTAGTTTCACCTTCGTCCCCTTTTTTACATTCGTAAATATGAAATCAAAATATTGTAACTAAAATATATTTATTAACATAATTGTTTGAAGGCCTTTTGAGTTCCTGGTGTTTTTTTTGTTTGTTGTGGATCACTTTAATTTATTTTCCATCGATGTTTTTGAATCAACTTGAAGGCACACAACTGTAGTGCACAAGAATGTCGTCTGATGCACATTTTTTGGTTTTATAAATAAATCTTGTGTATAAATGTCTCTGTGGACTCTCCCTTGATGTGTAACCGTTTTTAGTCAAAGGGATGGTGAAAGAGTAGCTCAGGTCCTGGAGGTTTTGGAAATTCAACAGATTTGAATTTGACCTCGTCTTCAATCTGTGTCTCACAAACATGATGCACACTTGTTTATGTCTAGAAACAAACATTTGATCATATATGCATTTTTATTTTTGGTCTTGCCCAGTGTTTCTCTAATCTTCTCCCCACAAGCTCTTATTTCTGAGCCTCTCCACCGCTTGTATTTTGTTGGAAACTGAGCAGGTTGCACTATTGTCAGAACTTCACTTTCACACCTGCTGCTTCTGTCTCAAATCAGCCTCCACACTCCTTGAACCCCTATTTTTAATTTCTGATATTGATCTGCGACGGTGACAAATTAAAGCACCAACCAACATGCTTGGCCTTCATTTAGTAATCCTGTATGTACTGAGATGAATTTTGCAAAAGATCCAGGTTACATTTTCCACAGATTCTTATATTGATCTCATTTAGACCATTTTAGAAATGAGTGACCAAATCAATGTCAAACATTGTAGTGTTTTTTCTTAATACATGGACTGACAACTTCACTAATGACAATTTCCACTCTGACATACTAGTTTAAAAGTAACCCAACACTGGGTCCACAAGGGACGGAGAACAATGCTGGGTTGTTTGAACCCAGCGTGTTTGGTAAATATTTAACCAAGCATGCTTGGTTGAAGATACTTGTGTTAAAACTACTAAGAAATGGGTTATTAGTATAGATATTGTTATTTTCCTATTCCTTGTAAATCAATCACATTTTAAAGGTCATGTTAATGCTACTTTCAAAACTGTAAACATTATTTTACAAAAAGATTAAAAATGAATTCTAACGGATAATTGACCACAATGTATGGGTAGTTGTCCGAAATGAGGGGGTACTGGGTTTAAGCTGGACAAACGGACCCCTCCTCGACCCCAAAAGAAAGACACTCTCAGCATTTTGTACAACAGCCATATATGGCTTGAATTTACTGGACTGACTTTGCCCTTTTACTCACCACCTGAAAATAGTGGCTGTTCAGCCTACAAGCTTTAAACTGTGTACAGTACAGCTGGGAGCAGAACAGGTAGCAGCAAGAAAGGCGATATCCCCCTTCTTTAAAATGTTACATAAAACATTTATGATTTAACATGACATTGCTTAAATAATATGTTCCCCTTGCTCGACTGGAATGAAGGCCCAACAGTACCACGAAGAGCTAATAAAATGAAAAGAGTGAGATTTTTCTAAATTGTATTGTCATTAAAAGAAAGCCTTTTTAATGTTTATTCTACCATAAGACAGATGTCCTCAGCTACAGCGTCATAAAACCGCCATCTTTATCAATACCATATAATTAACATTGCTAAGATATGTTTTAATTTTCAATTTCTCTTAAAGTCTACATTGAAATGTTATGTTTTGGGGGATAGTACTCTAATACAGAAGGCGTTCAATTGCCACCTGCAATGACTGATTACAAAAGACTGTCATCTGAGTCAGAGTTGGTATTTTTTGCATAATCTGTGGTATGTTGTTAGTCAGGAACTGGGACCCACATTCCAGATGGTGGACTAGTCCACACCTACCAGGAATCACCTGAGAGCAGTGCTGTGTCTCAAATCGCATACTAGCGTACTAAAAGTTAGTATTTTTAGTACGTTAGTGTGTCTCAATTCTTAGTATGCGAAATTTAGTTCGCCATGCATACTAAATTGGCATACTAACACGCCCACAAAACTAGCATGGTTCGATGGACACTAACCATATTAAACAGCCGCCATTTTAGTGACGTTTTAAACGGAAGTTACGTCATATATAAATGCATATATATGCATATACTTAAATGTGTATTTTCAGCAGCAGTAGGAGGATAAACACGTCTTCGCTGCTGATACCAGCTTAAATATCTCGCGATTATTTAGATTCTCATATTTTTTCTTTATTTCTTTTTCCAAAGTTGCAATACGTGCTGCCAGCAGGTGTTGGCGATAGCGTTCAAACAGCTGCTTGAAACATCGTTAAATAGAAGTAGAAGAAGAAGCTGTCATGTGATTTCCGGTTAGTGTGTAGCTTCAGGGTTTGATTTGAGACATACTATCTGCGGAGAATTTGCGTACTAGTTAGTATGCATACTAAACTGATGCATACTAACTTCTAGCATACTAAGATTAGTATGCGATTTGAGACACAGCACAGGATTTGAATGTCACAGGTGGATGAGTGTCGAGGCAGTCTTGTTGATCGATTGAATCCTAATGAGATTTTGTGTCACCATGACATCCAAGGGATCCACAAGGTGCACTTGTGTCTCAGGTGACTGATGCAACGTCTTCCGTGTCCTTAGCTCTGCTGCACAACCATTGGTCCATCAGGGACAAAGAGGAGGAGTGAGGCTCACGCCACCGAGATGTCAGCATACAAGGAGTGTCCAGAGTGACTGAGAATGAGGAAGCCGAGTCTTACTTCTACTTGACTTCTGGTTCCAGACAAAGGCCGGATGAGAGTAATGTTTCTCACTCAACCACCCCATGATGTACTCATCCTTCACCCCCCCTCTAAAAGATATTTTCCTGTCAGCATATCCATCAGGTGTTGCAATAGCAGGCCACCCTTCCCCACTTCAATCTAGCCTGATTATCCACTATAGTCTTCATTCATAGTCTTCGTCTCACCTGTTTCTCACCAGTCCAACTCTGTCTCTTCAGATGTTCAAAACGTTGACTGTTTTTAATTGTTTTCTCTCTTTATTTCTGTACCTCTATAATCATAAACATAATGGACATGATAAACCTAATGAGTTACTGGTTCTAGGACTCTTCTGGGATCTTCACTTGACCCTTGGCAGTAGAGTGTCTGCCAAAAATGAACATTTTATTTAGTGACTTTAAATAATGGCTGATAAGTAAGTAATTGAGGAACAAAACACTGCTGCTATTGTGGCAGTTAAAGTTCTGAAAGGAGAACATAATAGGTGTAGTTGTGGTACTAGTGACAAAATATTGTTTAAAAGTGTTTTGAGAGTGTCTTGAACTAATAATAAATGAGATCACCTTTTTTGCCCAGCAGATAACAATAACCATTTGTACATCAAAACTGTGATAATGTTGGTATTATTTAAAGTAGAAATTAGAACAACTTTAGCTTCACATATACATGAAGGAAAGTTGTGTTCAATGTATGAGTCGTAGGCTACTTCAGATGTAAGTAGGAATCCAGTAAATGTTTTGTTTTTTTTGCTGAAAACGTTTATTACAGTAAGAAGATTTTACCAATTTGATCATTGTAAAAAAAATCCCTGTCTCTGTAATAGAACATTGCATTACATACAGCAGTACCAGATCAAATTAGTAAAAAAAAAAAAAGCGTGTTCAACACAAACACAAGGCAGAGTATACAAAGGGCCCTTGGCAAGATAGAAAAGATAAATATGTATTGCAACTTCAGCCACTAAATACAGACAAAAATATACATAACTACAGATCATCACATACATGTTTGTCTGCTTCATCTTCTGTCTATTTACACGTAAGTAATGATTTACAACGAACGTTTCCAAGGGCTTCCACCGATATTTACAGATCCACGCTGCCGTCCAGCGGTCGCGCTGGGCATCACACTTATACACACATATTCTGTTCCTGCGCAGGTAGACCCTGGTGAATGTTTTACCTGGATGTGGTGACGTCACTGAACGGCACAGAGCGACTCTGTGGACGCCATGACCCTCTTCCGTCGTGACATTTTCCACTGTTGACGCCGACACAGATAAAGGAGCGAAACATAAATTACTAACTCCAATAGTTTAACTTTGGTTTCCAGAAACTTCAATAATGTCTGCTTCCGCCATCTACGTGTTGGACCTGAAGGGAAAGGTAGGATCTCACGTTACTTTGGTTCCGCAGAGTCTTAAAAAAGCATTTTATGTGGTATTATTTAACAACTTCGCAGTGTTTGTGTGTTACGTGCTATTTCAACTGATTTTCCGAGTGTTGAACAAAATAGTGTTTAAAAAAAAAAAGAGAAAAACTAGCAGGAGCGACGATCCAGAGACTTCCTGCTTCCAGGAGTGACAATAGATACTTCCGGTCAAAGGGTGAACATACCTGTGGCCGTAACACCTGTCCTGTTTGCTTTGTGTTGAGATCTACAATTACAAAATAATTACAACTATTTGTATAGATGTTTCTGTGTACCTATAGCTGCTATAGTGTTTCTTCTATGTTTGAGTATTAGGTAAATACACTTTATTTAACAGTTTAAACAGTCTCTGTTGCATATTTATGAATGTACTGCAACAATATGTCCATTTGTTCCCTTGTCAAATTAGATGAAGTTTAGTTATGTAATTTCACATTTACATTAACATCAGCATTTCACTTTTTTTTTCTCTTTTAGTTGTATTTTCCCCGTTGACAGAATTCCCTTTCAAAGGTCTACTTTAATAGATTGTAATGTTCGTTTGGTGTTTTCATTTGGCAGTTTAATGTTCTTAACTTGGTTTTACTTTTTAATAAACTTTTTTCTTTTATCCGCCACTTTTATTTTTCTTCGTTGTCATCGCTCGTCAATTTGTCAAGTTATTTTTGTTTATTCAAATTAATATATTTTACATATATATTTCATTATTATGATGAATGAGACATGTTACTTACAGGCCTGTGTTCACTTTTGTCTTCAGGTACTCATCTGTCGGAATTACAAGGGGGACGTGGACATGGCAGAGATCGACCACTTCATGACTTTGCTCATGCAAACGGAAGAGGAAGGCCTGGTCTCGCCGGTGATGTCACATGGCAACGTTCACTTCATGTGGATCAAACACAACAACCTCTATTGTATCCTTTTGGTTTAAGTGAGAGGATGAGAAGGAATGTTTCAATGCCTTAACTCTACTCCACAGTAGTGGCTACCACAAACAAGAACTCAAACGCTTCACTCGTCTACTCTTTTCTTTACAAGCTAGTTGAGGTATGTTGCTTCTAGAAAATATAAAAACACATTTTTTGAAATCGAACCCTTCTGTCCCTCCCTGTGCTGGCTCATCGCTTATTAGTCGCCTAACTTTATTAGAACAGTATTAATGCCTTCATTCTAGTGACATCTGTAGGCCTTGGGGGGGTAAACTGTCCTGGCAAACTATTAGTGATGTAAAACTTACAATTTCTAATTGGCTTAAGGTTAATTTTATATTATTTGGGGGAATTCCAAAGATGGCTTAAATGGACAGGGATGCTGTCGGGAGAGTTAATAAACAAGTGAACATGTAGTCAACTAGCCTGACCATAATGTGTGCAGAGAAAACATATGCAATTTGTTACATTTGTCCTAAACTCAAGGGTAATTCTTAGGGATGACCTTAGGAAAGACTATGTATGACCTTCAAATAAAGTGAGAAATAAGAATGAGAGAATGACATGATGTTCTTAGCCCAAAAAAAGAAACATTATAATTATTATTTCAACACTACAAAATAAAAATACAAATGATTTATTATCAAACTGTACCAATTTTATGTAATGTATGAGTCTGTAACTGACTGACCAACAATATTTTCTACGTTGAAAAAAAAAAGAAAGTTTTTCATAGACTTTACTTTTTGTCTGCAATGTGTCCAAATCTGAATGTTTTCTCATGTGTGCTCTTTCAATCCTCCTCCAATGCTCTCTCTAATATGGTCCATTTACAGTCCCAATAATATGCGAAATTAAATGTTCAATTGAGGCCAGATGTTGTAAAGTGAATGCCGTGGGGAGCTTGTTATCTGCGTTGTATGCAGTATAGAACCGAAGATTTCAGTTGGCATTACACATTGTGTGTCATTATATTCGCCCAACTTGAAATTACATTTTAAAAATGAGCAAAAACTGAAGTAAAGGGGATTTTGCAGGTGTTCACGGAGTATTTCAAGGAGCTGGAGGAGGAGAGCATACAGGACAACTTTGTGGTCGTCTATGAGCTGCTGGACGAGCTGATGGACTTTGGGTTTCCTCAGACAACCGATGGGAAAATCCTCCAGGAGTAAGAGTTACACCTGTAAACTAACTCCCCCTCTTGCTCTCTGTCTTCCCTGGAGCCCCAGTGCTTCACCTCATTTTAAGGCTCTTCCTCAGCATGCTGTTGGACCAGGATCTACGGGTCCAGAATCTTGTCTGAACCCTGCTGCCCCTGCTCTACACTGTTCTCTTCTCCTTTTCTCCTTCTCTGTCTTATTTTCCTGTCTCTCCTCAACCTTCTTGTCCTTCTCAACAGGAGGCCATTACACTGTCTGGTTGTGCTTGAGTTTTCTGCCTGTTAAAATAAAGTATTACTTTATAAGTGTTGCTCACATTGATTCCCTGGGACTTCTCTTTCCTACACGGTGTTATTTAAACTCTTCAAATCCCTCTGTTTTGATTTGAGTGAAGATAAAAGTCTTTCATGTCATTTGTCTTCTTCCTTTCAACAGATACATCACTCAAGAGGGCACCAAGCTGGAGGTGGCCAAATCCAGAGTGCCCACCACTGTCACCAACGCCGTCTCCTGGAGGTCGGAGGGCATCAAGTACAAGAAGAACGAAGTTTTTATTGATGTAATCGAGTCCATTAATGTGCTGGTATGTTGGAAACTGAAAGACGGTTTGAGGTGTTTGTGATATGAGGATGTAGTTGATCATCAGTGAAAAGGAATATGAGTTGCTATCATGATCTATTTATTAGTCGTTTCAAACATGCATTTGTCTATATCAGGTTAACGCTAATGGGAGTGTGATGAGCAGCGACATCGTAGGCAGCATCAAGCTGAAGACCATGTTGTCTGGGATGCCGGAGCTGAGACTGGGGCTCAACGATCGAGTCCTCTTCGCCCTCACCGGACGCAAGTTCACCTACTGTCTGTCACTTGAGGCACGACGGGATGCTTAACCTGTTCTGTGTCCAGGTGACAAGGGGAAGACGGTGGTCATGGAGGACGTCAAGTTCCACCAGTGTGTTCGACTCTCTCGTTTTGAGAGCGACAGAACGATCTCCTTCATTCCTCCGGACGGAGAGTCGGAGCTCATGTCCTACCGCATCAACACGCACGTGAGTTTGACGGACCAGGAGCTTCTCACATGAACTTTTGAATTTGATACATGACCAGCAGCACCAGCTTCTGATCTTTTTGTTGTTCACCTTTCAAATGCGGCAGGTGAAGCCTCTCATATGGATCGAGTCAGTCATAGAGAAGTTCTCTCACAGCAGAGTGGAGATTATGGTCAAGGTGCTGAAACTCTTCACTGAGCTCTGTTAGAACAAGGATGACTTTCTCAACTGTGACTTTCAGGCCAAGGGTCAATTTAAAAAGCAATCCGTGGCTAACAACGTGGAGGTGCGGGTCCCGGTTCCGAGTGACGCCGACTCGCCAAAGTTCAAGACCAGCACCGGACATGCCAAATATATGCCCGAGAAGAACCTTGTTGTTTGGACCATCAAGTCTTTCCCTGTGAGAAACACTCTTGACAATATCCGCTTTGATCCTTCAACCCCTTTTGTTCATGCGAGTGTTGGTGGTTTCAGGGAGGAAAGGAGTTTCTGATGAGGGCTCACTTTGGTCTGCCAAGTGTGGAGAATGATGAACTGGAAGGAAAACCTCCTATCACTGTCAAATTTGAAATCCCATATTTCACAGTGTCGGGGATACAGGTAGACTTGTCGTTGTTACCTTTCACACACAAAACTTCCGCCTGACAAAAGATTTACTCTTGTGAGCTCAAACCGGCTACTTAGTGCTTCTTGTCCCGACAGGTTTGTAAATGAATCTTTATTGTTCAACAGGTACGATACATGAAGATCATCGAGAAGAGCGGTTACCAGGCGTTGCCCTGGGTGCGCTACATTACACAGAGCGGAGGTGGGTCATCAAGGACTTCCCTGTTAATTTTACTGTATTTCTGCAGAAAATCCAAACAATAACACATTTGTCTCCTTGTGATTCAGATTATCAGCTGCGAACGAACGTGTGAACGAAACAATGAAGACATTGAATTACCATAAACCGGACTGAAGGACTGACATTTTATCTTAATATTTAATACGACTCGGCGGTTTACAAGAATTTCAAGTTGGTTGGTTATATAAACAGAATTATTTATCATAAAAATATGAACTTTTTTTCTAAAGAGAAAAATATTTACATTATTTAAAAGTAAATTTTCTGCTTGCATGTAACTTAAACAGAACTTCTTTCTAAAATATTTATGGTTTACATTTGTAGCAGCAGGTAATTCTACCAGAATGGTGGTGCCAGAAAATGATATATATTTTTACTATTCAATCAAGGAAATAATTTTAAAATGTTAAAACAATGGCCCCAAAAATATATCCGAATCAGAACGAGACACTTCCCGGTGTTTTAAACACTGGAATATATTTATTTATTTGATATTTCAAATTGAGTACAAATTGAATGGTCTAGACACAAAAGGCACCACCAGTTTTGTAGAATAACTTGTTTGTGACACTTTTGATGTACTTTACATAAATACAACACAAGTTAAATGGGTTAACATTTTCAATAATAATAGTTGCCCCATTTCTGATTATTTTTTTTCTTGAATGTACATGTCACACTTGTTTTTCAGATCATCAAAAACATTTAATATTAGTAAAAGATGACACAATTGAACATGATTTTAGTTTGAAGTTTAAGAGATTTTAAAAGGACCTCTTTAGAATTAAGGGGTAAAAAAAAATCCAAACCCACTGGTGGGTGTTGGAGGGTGGGTGGGGGGGGGGGGAACCGTAACGAGGCAAACAATGAAACTTTTTCAAACCAATGTATATTAAATAAGATCTTACTCACTTGTACGTTTTTCTTTATTTGCTACTCAACATGAATTTGCCCTGAACAACAATAACACGAACAAAACAAACGAAGGTCAACATGCTTCTTTTAGCAGTCAACATTAAATTCTATCCATCATATATAGTGGCAATGTATTCAGGCAAAATTATATTTAGAAAAAGTATTGCCAAAAAGGAACAAAATCTGATCTTATTTCGCTTCCAGTTTCTTTCAGGATCAACTTAAAAATTCTGGTTCTTACTTTCAGAACTATTCATGGTCGGGCTCCTCCTTATATCACTGATCTGATCCAGCCTTACACCCCAGCTCGGGCTCTGAGGTCTGTGGATCAGAATCTACTGATGGTTCCACGCACACGGTTCAGGACCAGAGGAGAGAAATCTTTTCAGGCTGTTGCTCCTAAGCTATGGAACAATCTTCCTCTCTCTCTGCGCTTGATGGATCTACTGACTCCTTTAAGAAACATCTTAATACGTTTCTATTTGTTCAGGCTTTTCCTTGATTTTCTGGAACTCCTGTTGTGTTATCAGTTTTATCTTGATATTTAAAATATATACTTTATTGAATATTGTTTTGATTGTTTAAGCGCTTTGTGACCCTGGTCTGGAAAAGTGCTATACAAATAAAAATGACTTACTTACTTATTTATTTTTCCATATACAATACACTCTGTTTAAGGGAAATGGCTGTTGTTGTAAATAGACAGCGCCATCTACGTGTGATAAACTCGAGACTACAGGTGTGTTTTGTTTCAGTGGCTCCATGACTTCAGTTGAGTCTCGAGTCCCTTCAGTCTGTCAGACTCTGTGAATGAGATTCCTTTGAAGTCATCAACGTATACAAATCGCCCGCTCTCTCCACCGCCTCCTGTGATTGGTCAACCGCCACTGTTGCCACCGTGACAGCAAACTAACGTTGTCGCGACTCTGCCCCTTTCTTACCATATAAGGCAAGACCCCGCCCCGTGTTCTGCGCTGATTGGCCGAGACCAAGGTTCTCTCAATGTTTGTAAATTGTAGACCGCAGATACCGCTGTTTGATCTCAGCGCGCAAATGTATTTGACTTATGTTCTTATTCTGTTTTTATCCGGAGTTTATTTGAAAGATAGCGAGTGTTGGACACCCCGGGAGTAGCATTGGCGGAAGTGTGGAGCTCAAGGCATAGTCGAGGTGGGCTTTTCTACTGTTTAGTGGCTAGTATTTGTGTTGTTAGCGGTTAGCCCGGTTAGCTAATCTGGCATAGCTGCTTACTATTGCATCATTCCCGCTCGTTTCTATACATTAATTCGATTTTTACAAACACTTTAGAGCTCGTGCTGTAATCGCGTAAAAACGACTGGTTTGTGATAAAAATAGCAGGACGCGAGTGGAAGTTGCGCTAGCTGTAGCTGACTTGTGTTCGCCTGTCTCTCCTCCTCTGACGCACAATGGCTGTCATGTTCGAGGTAGAAATGGTCCAGAGTCAGATGGACGTCGGTAAAGCGTTAACAGCGGCGGCGGCTCGAGGAGACACGGCGGGGGTGCAGCGCATCCTGGAGGACAGCAGGGTGCACCCGGACACGCTCAACGAGTACGGCAGAACAGCGCTGCAGGTAAACGCTCTTTAAAAAAACGTTACTTATACTCTTGCACGAAGATGATGGTCACTCATTATTCCTCATCGTTTCTGCAATGAATGACATCAGGTGGAGTTGATCAAGTGTGAGCTGAGTCAGAGTGATGAGGGTCAAAGAAGAGTCAGAAGTTTAAACCTTCAACACCTCTGGGTCATGCTTGAAAAAATACGATCATCAGTTCATGCAGCTTTGCTGTTTATTCAGAGATTTGTTTTTACTACAGTGAAATGTCAAATAATGGGATGAGCAATTACTCATCTAATGTTTGTTATTTTTTGCTCAACAGAGAAGGTGAATTGTCCTTCAGAGCTTTTTCCACATGTAACTGTAACAAAGGAAGACTGAAAGTATTTAGCTCCAAAGCTTGGGAGAAGGAGTGAAATGATGAGCGTATTTTTTAAGTGTAATGTGTCATCTCACTTCTCTGACATGTTTTATTTATTTGTCATGTCACATAAATGGATCAAGCAGACCCTGCACTGACTCTTTGTTTTATCAGGTGATGATGATGGGGAATTCTCAAATTGCATCTCTGCTGTTGAAGAAAGGAGCAAACCCCAACATCCAGGACCGTCAGGGGATCACTCCGGTCCATGATGCTGCCCGCACAGGATTCCTGGACACACTGCAGGTCATGGTGGAGTTTGGCGCTTCTGTGAACATCCCGGACCAGAACGGCACTCTGCCCATCCACATCGCCATCCGGGAAGGTCATCGTGAGGTGGTGGAGTTTTTAGCCCCGCGCTCCGACCTGAAGCACTGCAACACCAGCGGGCAGACTGCTGTCGACGTGGCACGAGCCTCGAATATGCCCGATATGATTGACTTGCTCAGATAATACACCCCCCTGACCTCTGGATGACCCCCACCTCTGTGGGTCATCTTCAGACCTGGTGACTTGAATTTCTTGCTGTGTAAAGGATTTTTTATTGATAGTGGCTCTACATGAAAATGTGAATCAAGACTTCTGTCTTGGCAGCTTCTTCTCAGTGGGCGACTATATACAGTAGACGCCTCTTTTGCACAGTGCGATTTAGGCACCTTATTTACATTATATTTCCCCGATACCTGGGAATGCACATTTGTAGATAGTTCACAGCCCCATTGTTTAGTATTCGTTGTATTTTTATGAATTATAACCTGATGAATTTAATGTTTTGCTTTAACAAAACTTGAAGTGCACTTGCGTTGCTTTTGTGTAGTTGTCTTTTTTGTGCTAGATGTGTTGATAGATTAACTTAGTTATCTGACTCTTTATTTATTACTGATGTTTATATTTCTGTGATTCATTGTCGTCAATACCAGCATTAATTGTAACTTGTTAAAAATGTTATTTATACAAAATAGTCAAGTGAAATGCTTCACTTCACTGTCTGAACACGAAAGCACACAATAAACTGTGAATGTTGATTAAGTAGCCACTTTTGTATTTTGTTAGAACCTGTGTTCACTTAAAAACCCTGTTGAATGACAAAGACTTGTCTTTATGTGTCAACCTGCATCTAAATTAACACCAAATTCTATTTTTAGCCAACTATATTTGAAGATTTTGCAGGTCAGAATGAATGCCGAGCAGGCTGTATCTGCCTGTGTGGGCCTTGTGTTTGACGAATAGACACTCACTTTAAGCTTTACGTTTAAACAAAGAAGGTAGAACCACTGAGATTACTCTCAACCATGTTTACACACCTACTAGTAGAGTCACACGTGAAAAAAAAAGGTGACCTCTAGATCTATAGCTCAACAGGTGGAACTTGTCTCTGTGTGCTCGTTCACAGTGGAAGACAATGTGCTGCTTTGTTCATAGGATGGAGGGAACATAAGCAACTAGTCGGTGTGAGCACAAGATCAGGTGCACACACGCGTCCAAAAACAAACACTAGTCGGAAACAGACAGGGTTGGTAGAAGCTAAACATCTGAAAGTATGTGAACGAATGCAGGCTGGTGAGACAAAATATGTCGTTTTTGTAATGATCATGTGATGACACTTTTATTACGATCTTTCGCTTCTGGTCAAAGTTTCTCTGACGGATAATAAATGTAGGTGTGTGTGTGTCCTGGAGATCTGGTTGTAAAAGAAATCAAATCGACACCAAGTAGATCTAACACTTTGCGGTCCATATTGGATGATCAATAATACCCACCATCGAACCAAACTCATCACAGTTTGTCACGTTTAAATCTAAATGATTGTATTCTGAAAGAAATGTCAGCAGTGTATGCATTTGACTTGTTTTTAAATTACCACAAGAACAACATCAGGAAAATGATGAGTGGTGTGATGTCAAGCACAGAGATGGGTGAAAACCCCTGAACCACTTCCTTCTAAATGAAAACTTCAAGAAATGATTAACAAACAATCCTCCACAGCAGAGTCAGAGAGTTCCTGAATGTTCCTGTGGGACAAGAATGTCCATTTAAAAAAATGGGGAACAAGCTGAAACATGAAAATTCTGAAGCAGGTTTGTGTGAGGCAGACAGTAGTTTGAATATTATATAATATACAATATATTATAATTCCATTAAACGTCAGGTCCATTCAATGACAAGTCCTTAAATCAACAGAAATCTAACACTTAAGAAAATTCTGTAATAGGTAACTTCTCAGGATTTGTAACAACTGCCTTCATCTCTGGATGACTGAACCCTCTTGTTACAAAGAATGAAAGATCCTCCCTTCGACGTTTGTCAAATTGACGAACTGTCCAGGAAGCCATTCACATGAACACAGCAGAGCAAAGAAGTAGTTCAACAAGGTAAGTATTTGAACAAGCCCAGAACTCTGTTGACAAACTATCTTAAAACAGGGAGGAAAATGCCTCCAGGTCACGACAGTCAGCTGAGCTTTTACATGTTTGTTTTCTTGCATGAGCAGTTTTACACGTTATTTCTTCTGGAATAAAAATCCTGACTTCTCTTCCAGTAACAGATACTCGCTCATCAAGGATCCTTGTTCAAAAGTAGCTTTTTAGGAGGAGCTTAATGCACTGATAATGATGAAGAGTAAATGTTTTTTTGAGCATTTCCCACCTTTTGATTTAATACACCAATTAGATGCAAATTAAGAATTTATGAAAACATTTATTCAAACAAAACACTTTTGAAGTAAAACATGTCTGGCAGAATAGAACTCTTTTATACAATAGACCATACAAGTAGCTGAAGATCCTCATTTATTTTAAACAGGAAGCATAAATTGTAACTTAATTAAGAACAGCATCGAGAGGATCCTCGTCAGTAGTTTAAATGATTTTGCTCTGGCTTGAACTGTTTTTGAAAAACACGTCACGCAGTTGCAAGTGTTCCTGGTAGCTCCATAAACAACTATGTCACTGCGTTGTTGACTGACTGGGCGTGGCCTGGAATAACGAGTTCCGACCTTTGTACGTGGGAAAACTTTCATAAAAGAAAGGAATAATTGTTAAATTACTGACACAATGTTAGCTGAAAAAAGCTACACTATAACAACATTATCCATATTCTGTCTAAAAACATATAAATCCTTGTGATATTGTTGGAGGACATTAAGGCAGCAGTAGCATATGACCATGCTGTAGTAAATCTACAAAATAAGCTCTTGTAGAAAAATATGAATGTTATTTGAAGTGAAAATTTCTACTTCTGTCTTAACTCACCTCTCTGGCAGGACGCCGATCTGTCTTCTGTCAGCTGAGGCAACAAGCCAGTGTTAAGAAAGGGAAAGCTTCTTCTGAATAGGTTGGATGTCAAATAGAAGCAACACGACCCAAGTCCCACTGTACTGACAGTGAACAACAGTGCAGTTGTTGCTCATAGCTAGGGTGGCGCTTTGAGTCAAGAACTGTTTTGTACATTTCTCAGACTGCTACGAATGTCTGGAGGTAGCAGATCCAGCAAACTGTCCTCCATGATGAGACCACTTTGGCTCAACAGGTGGCAGTCGCCAAGCTCCTTCGGTAAAGAGTCCCATCGGTTCCCCTTCAGTTCCAGATGAACCAACTGCGCCAGATTAGACACTCTGGAGCTTAGAGCTGTCAGACGATTGTTTCCAAGAGCCAGTGTTTTGATCCTCTTGCATGAGAACAACTCCTCCGGCAGAGTCTCTAAGGAGTTAAAAGCAGCGGAGAAGAACTGAAGGCTCTGCAGGATGCCAACCTCAGGCGGAAGACTGGTGAGTTGATTATGAGAGACGTCCAGGTGTCTTAGTTTGGTGCAGTAGAACAGTCTGGCAGGAAGTTTTCGCAGCTTGTTCCAGCTGATGTCCAGGATCTCCAGTGTGTGAAGCTTACTGATGTGATCAGGGATGTAGGAGATTTTGTTGTACCAGAGTCTCAGAGTAGAGAGGCGCTCGCAGTGTTGCAGGCTGAGGATCTCCTCCACAGTCGTGAGTTTGTTTTCTTTCAGGTCCAACTCCTGAAGGTTATTCAGGCTGAAAACTGCACTGGGGATGCGCTCCAGCTCACAGGCCACCAATTCTAATGAGGTTAGGTTTGTTAGCTTCTTCAGGCTGCTAGAGGCCTGAAGCCTCACACCTTCATTGTAGATGGTCAAGCGCTGCAGCTGGTACGCAACATCCACAACGCTGGTTGGGATCTTGGTTAGGTTGGATCGGATGGTCAGGGTTCGCAGCGAGGAAAGATGTCGTAAAGAGTCAAGAGAAGGATTCCTGGAGACGTCATTGATTAAAGGGCCATTGAGGTGCAACTCCTCCAGTCGGTTCAGGTTGTACATCCATGAGGGAATCTCCTCCGGAGTCTGGAAGGACAGACGAAGGACTTTAAGATTCTCCTTGAGATGATTGAGGGCAGACAGCTGGAGCTTGGCAGGGCAGTAGATCAGCGAGAGCTCCTGGAGAGCATCTAGCTTTGCCACACTTGGCGAAATGGTGACATTCTTAACCTGGTCAAGTTTCAGCGACTGCATCTCAGTGATGTCAAACACTGTGTCAGGAAGACCAGGAAGCATCAACAAGTGCAGCTCCAGGTTGTTACTGGCATTCTTGGTCAGATGAGCACGGAGCTTTTTAACTGTCCATTCATGGTTGAGATTGAGCTGGTGGAGGCGACTCTCGCTGACCTCGGACAGGAACACAGCAAATCTTTTGGAGTAAAGTGCGTCATATTGGTCCACAAGGTGCAAGAGGAAGGCAAAATCATTCTTCACATCTGGAATATCATTAATGCCCGTCTCTAGTCGCACCTGCTCGAAGGAGTAAATCTTCAGAGGTCGATGAAAGAGCCAGTAGAGCGTGTAGATGCAAAGACTTCCAAAAACTCCCACGAAGCTGATGTAACAGTAGGCCAACTTGGAGAAAAGATGGGCTTTGTTATGGTTACAACAGTAGATTTCGAACCCCGTCAGTTCAGGGGGAACCTGACATCGAATCACAATCTGAATGTTGAGAACTAGCGCTGCTGTGTAGATGACGATCAAAATAAACTTGAAGACCTTAATGCACGTTTGAAGAACGTACATCAGATACAAGATGTCTCCTTCCTCCACGTGAGTTCTCAACTTTTTGACTTTTTCAAAAAGGGCTTTGGCCTGTTCACCTTCCTTTTTGTCCAGTACTGTTAGGGCCGACGGAGGCTCTGAAACAGTCTTCTCAGGATTTGACTTCACTGAAGCGGACCGAAGAAGACCCACCGCCTCCTCCTCATTTCCTTGTGGATCAGGAGATTCTTTGTTCATAGTCTTTCTCCTCCAGCTACCAAGTTTCTCCTCTCCTCTCTCCTCCGACACTTCACTCAGGGCCCGTGTGGTCCAGGGCGAATCAAAGCATTTCCCAAGGATGGTAACAAAGATGTCAATCTTAGACGATGTACCAGGGAACTTGAACCAAAAGCTGCTTGTTATCATGAATATCATTGTGTGGATAACAACCAGGTAGGGGAAGTACTTTGCATACCAGTGCACAAAGCGCTCATAACAGTAGTGGTTGACAAAAACATACTGGTGAATGTCCAGGTTGTTCTTACGGCCAACCACCTCTCTGATGACCGGGGTGGTGGAGTGACCCTGTGACTCGTTCTCAGCGTAGTTACGGATGTAACTGCAGTCAATCGCTTCAGGGTTCGGGCTTGTGAAGGGACTGGGCAGACAGGCGATCTTATCTTGAGTCAGCTAGAAGAAAAAAGGTTAATTTATTATATATTGAGAAAGGTTTATCAGACTCATTGATTGACTGATAAGCCATGTTAATACAAGGAGATTATTATCGATTCCTAAAAGATTAAAGACAAAGAGTAAAAAAGTTAATTCCAAAACTCAAAAAATAGCCACACAATGAAAGAGAGAAGCAGGTGTGTGAATGTGAATGGGGAAGGAGTGTATGGATTCACAAAGAGCCCGTGTTGTAACCTCACTGTAGTCATCAGAAACCAGCACTGCCTTAAGTCTGGCAGCTTCAGACACTTTTCTAATCTCCCCAAGTGACACCCACGCTTTTGGTCACACATCCCCAACATGGTCTAACTTCCTGGTCTACTCACAGAGTGAACCGGTGAGGCGGATAATAATCATGTCACAAGAAGTGTGTCCAGCACAGGCAGCAGTTATCATACCAATGATGACAGAGTAGCTCCGTACCTGTAAAGTGCATCCGAACACTCCAATCATGAGCATGGCGAGGCACATGTACTCCGAGAACACATCCCACCACGGCTTTAGGACCCGATACTTGGCATTGAGCTCGGATCCCAGGTTTCTGAATTCCCCCACTGGGATCATCCTGGCTGCTTCTCCACTCTGAAAACAAGCAAGAAGTCAGGTTTACTACAGATAGGGTGGAAAGAAAAGCTCTCACAAGCGGACAAACTAGTTTGACAACAGCCCCCCCACCCACACACACACACACACACACACACTAACAGCAGTATCAGTTCTCACCAGCTTTATTTACACGTTGTGTAACATTTAAGTGAAGAAACATTAAGAATGAACTGCTAAATAAAACAAAAATCCTAGAAAAAAACGATGACATGTTGTGGGGCCTGACAAGTTGAAAACAGGCGTTCAGGTACATGTCACCTCGACCCAGGTGTAACAATCCTATGACTTTTCAAACATGTAAACTTCTACGACACGAATCAACAACAGCAGAAAAAAAAGAGTGATAGATTTCAGATACCTGTGTCTGCAGCGGATCCACGAAAGTCTAATGGGAGTTGGAAACACTTTCGTCATCGGAGGACCTCACCGGTGTCAAGTTACCGAGTGGAGCTCGAAATGATCGGTGACAACCTTTCAAAATAAACTTCCAGTTTAGAGGATTTTCAATGACGTGGATGACAAGTTAAATAAGTCTAGATGTAAATTGTCATTGCAGTCATTGGACCTATTGTGGTCATCAGTTTGTATCGGTTTGTACAAAACTCACTTTTTATATTGAAATATTTAGAAAATGTTCTTAAGCCCCACCTACTCAAAACGCTTCACTTCTCTGGAGATGAAATCTCGTTTACCCCAGCCTCACCCACTCTACTATAAGTGGTCAAACATCAAGGTATGTCACCAAGTGTAATCAAGCCTGGAAGTCTTCCTCCAACGGAGTTGTTGTATAAACAAAGTAATTACAGCTGGCTGGTGTTAGAATTGAAGACCATTATTCCGTCATAATGGACTCCACTCTCGTAACCACTTGTTGGCCGATATTTCAGACAGGGGAGAACTTTATGAAGTAATAACTTTAAAAAATAGTCAAGACGAGGTTCTTTCTGCATCTTGGGGAGTAAGACTTCAACACTTGAAACATGTGAGTAGGAAGTCAGGAACGTGTATTGTGCTACACTTTTGAAGTTGACTCAAATGCCTTTTGGAAGTTGATTTAATGTTGAATAACTCTGTTATTCTAGTATTAAAACGTATCAGAGAAAGTGGAGTTTAACAGAAAATGTACCATATGGGGCTGTGATGTTTAACAGTGTACAACCGAGGTGTCACAAACAAGAATGTTAGATTCATATGAATAAAAATGATCTTAAAGCTGGAAGAAAGCTATATCTGGTCTTTAACCAAGAATATTTTTCATAAATGTATGTTGGAACTGCTCTTTCTCATTTTATTTAGAGCATCTGTACATTGACCTATATCTGTGTGTACCAGGGCCGGGTCTAGACAGGCATGTATGAGGGGGCAGCCACAAATCTTGAGGGGTCATTGTGCTGTTACTTACTTACTTACATGTAAGTTTGAGGGGGCACAACATTTATTTGAGGGGGGTGGCCCCCTCTTGCCCCTGCCTAGACCCGGCCCTGGACTGTGTACTTGACTTAAATCTGCGATATCTGACCATGAGCAGTTAGACTGGCCTTTACTTTTAAGTGACAGAAAATTCGATGGTGACCGCCATAAAGGGTTCAGAACTTTGTCTTAACCCGCAGTAAAACTTTGCGGTCAAGTGAGCCGCGATCCAGCCGCAACTTTAAAACACTTGCGCTTTTGTGAAGGTGTTACGGTAGTGAGAGAGAAGTCACGCGGAAGGATCTACGACACTATCACTGATAGATCCTCAAAAATCCTCTGATATGGTGACATTAAAGTATCTTTTCTCTCAATAGATTCCAGAGACGCTTCTGTTCTAGATTTGAAGCGACACGTGATGAGACCAGAGTCTGCATGTATGAGACTGTTGTATCTAATATATTCTGCTGATCTGGGATCATTTCCCGTTTATTCTTTTTTTTTTCTTGCGAAATAATTAATCTACGGTTGTTTAAATAATTTAAGTACTGACTTATGACGTTCTTTATGCTAAAAAAGCTGTTTGTGCACAATGTATTTTATTATAAAACATAAACCTTAATAGTTGACAAAGATCTGACTTTATTTTCATTTTCAGCAGGTTTTGTACTATAAGTGAACAAAGTTTAATGTATTTTTACTTTAGAAATATTGATTTATTGTCAATTTAGTTCATTGAATGAATGTCACTGTTAATTAAGCAAAATATATTTTAATTGATGTAAAAAACAAAAAACGTAATAGTTGACAAAGATCTGACTTTATTTTTATGTTCAGCAGGTTTTTAACTATTAATAAACAAAGTTTCATGTATTTTTACTGTAGAAATATTGATTTACTGTCAATTTAGTTCAGTGTATTAATGTCATTGTTAATCAAGCACAATATATTTTAATTGATGTAAAAAACAAAAAACGTAATAGTTGACAAAGATCTGACTTAATTGTCTTGTTCAGCAGGTTTTGAAGTAAATTAAAAAAAAGGTTGGTCTGATTAATTACAATTGCTGTTTTAGTAAAAATGTAACTGATATTTACTAGGATGGACAGGATACTAGTATCAGAATATTTAGTTATAAAGTTATGGCAAATGACGAGCATAATATTTGAGAGGAAGGGATTATTAAATCGGATAATTATTGATTATAATTTCAAATTCTATGAAAAGGTATTATAATTATTCTATGATTTAAATATGAAATCCTTTTGAAAACTCCCTTCAAGAAACATCTTAACACATGTTTATTCGTGCAGGCTTTTCCTTGATTTTCTGGAACTCCTGTGTTGTTCTGTGTTATCTTGATCTTTAAAGTATATATTTTATTGAGTATCGTTTTGATTGTTTAAGCGCTTTGTGACCCTGGTCTGGAAAAGCGCTTTATAAATATAAATTACCTAACATTGTATTCAATCATTTTTAATTCATATTCGTAGTGCGCTTTTATTCATTCGTTTTTAACATTCAGAGATAAGGCAAAATTAATGAACTAATGAATAATTAAAAAAGATCACAAACGTGAATTTACAATATTTCACCGTGATATTGAAGGCGGCGTTTGGCTGATGCTCTTATTTTGAAAGTCTGAGGTTTATTTCCTCCTGAACGACATGGGAATTTATTACACAGTTTAGCGATAACTTTCTAAACTAACGTACAGCTGACGGCAGGAGAAACCCTAACAACTGATAGATTGACAGCAATGTTGTTTAGTTCTATGATGTTAAATCCCACAGTTTCTGCCTGGGTGAGTAGAGATGATGAACTGATAGTAACGATGACTTGTCTCGCTATTGATCGGTTGTTATTGCGTTATGGCTATAGTGATTGGTTGATTTAAGTTTATATCATTAAATCTAAAAATATATAGTATTTAATCGGTAAATATAAGTAAATAAGCGTGAGAAATGTCAAGTGTGACGTGTGGTGTGAGAGTGGGTCAAATTGCATGACTATTAAAACGCTTGGAGAGGACTAAAATTAACTTTTTCATCAGATACAGCCGTGGGAAATGTGTTTATTTTTCATAGATATGATTATATCAGAATATATAATGAGTATGAGAATAAAAGAAAACCAATATGAAGTTTTTTTTTCTTTTTTATGAATATGGACAATTTAACTGTTTGGCCAACTCCCACAAACATTGAACCATAATTTGGACAAAAAAACAGTAGTGGGCAACATGAGAATCTCAACGAGAAAAGGCAAAAATAATCAGATTTTAACTCAACGTTTGACTATGAAAAAAAGAGGTCTAACAAAATATACTAGAATTACCATTGTTGACACAAAATCGAATGTAAATTTAAAAAAAATGTGTTGAAGTTTTCAATTCAAGTTTTTAGTTTGAAGTGTTTCTTTTCACTTCTATACCACATATAATCAGCACTGAGGTTCTAACTGACAACAGAATATCTCCAGTTTTAGCTACACTGGCTCCCTATGTATATTTATGATTGACGTAAGAGTTTATTTAGAACGTTTAACTCGGGCAAGCACCAACTGCAATTAAGATTTGCTGACCCCCTACATGTAAGCCAGGACCCTCACAACATAGTGGGGTTGTAGCTGGACACCTACATCTCATGACGATTGTTCGCTATCACTTACCTCTGGATTAGCTTTCATGAGATGTAAAAATCTAGGGTGTTACACAAAATGAAATAAAAATGTAAATATACCAACAACAATCCGAGTCAATCTTTCAGATAAGAAAGGGCCTTTTTGTTTAGATGTCAAGGGTCCACAGGTCAAAGAAGAGCAAAAATGTTAATATTTGCACCTGGAGTATTTCTAATACAGCATCTTTAATGTACACAATTGTAGAATATGCACATTTCATTTCTTTGGAAAGGTAAGTGGAGATGCACATTTGACTGAATAAAAAAAAGGGATTCATACAGTAATTGACATCATACTTTTATGTTACAGGCAAGAATCTGTACTAAAAAACACTCGGGGAGATTGATAAAGTCATTCAAGAGATTTTGTAAACCTAGGTCCAGGATAGTAGCTTACAGTGTTCACAAAGACTTTGGTCTTTGGAGAAGTTTTTGTGATAATTTAAAGATTCCATATCGTTTGTTGAATCGGAAGAAGGTTATAGAGGCTCTTCATTTCCATCACAAGGTAAATTATAAATATATACAGTGTATGTGTTGCACACATTCAAACAGTACATTTTAATATTAACAGACAAGCTGTAATAAATAGTGATTAAAAAAATTATACGCTGCAAACAGATTTTTCTTCACTTTTAGGTATATTGGAAAGTAATTCTGAGTGTTGTCCTGGATCAGGAAATAAAATACAGTGATGACCCCAGCAGATGAACCTGCCTCCCACTTTGGGGTTCCCAGGATCCTGCTTTGAGCTGCAAAGTACTTCGCTGTCCACCAGACCTGGGCGAATGTCTTAACCAGGAGAGTCAGGCTGCTGAACCGTCCTTCATCCACTAGGTTTCGGACAGCAGCACCGGCAGGTGGCCTCCGACACTCTTGACCTGGTGGCTCTTTCTTCACATGAGCTCTTGAGAGTGCAGCAGTGAATGATTTCTTCTGCATCTTTCCAACACTCTCTAGTAATTGCTGATACATTATTTGCAGACTTAATTGGCCACTCATCAGCTGGTAGGCTCAGGAATTTTGGTCTTCACTGCCATGATGAATTTTCATCCAAATCTCGTGGACCAGCCCCACAAGTAATAATATCAGCGATGTTCAGTGTTCCAGGAATCCACCACCAATCCTGACGGTGTTTGCCGCTTTGGATTTCTCCAATCCTGTTGGCGAAAAAGGTCTTGATGCCGTAGCTCTTGCGTAGAATTGCACCAAGGACTGTTTGGCTGTAAACAAAGTGGTACCACTGTTTGACTTGAACTCGACCATGTTGCTTAAAATACTTTTTTTAAATGGGCAGCAAACACTGCTCCACAAAGCTCTGCCTTGACTGCTTCCCATTTGTGGTCCAGGGGAGTTAGCTTAGTGTTAGACTCCACCAGCCTTACTGTAGAACCTTGGTCAAAGGCCCACCGCAGATACAGAACAACACCATAAGCATTCTCACTGCCATCAGAGAAGCCATTCAGAAATTTCCCTGAGAGTGTCATCTCAAAGGGATCAATAAAGTGCAGTCTAAGTCTAAGTCTAAGTCTAAGGTGATGGCATCAGGTTCAGCCTGTGTGCCTGCTGGTGTCAGGGCTCGATGAAACTTGACCTCGCTCAGCTGAGCGTATTCTTCAAAGAGGACGATGGCATCTTCTCTGAGCTTTCCAGAAAGCGCAAGCTCCCAAGTGTCTTTGATGGTGCTACACTGGGATTGGTCTTCTGAAATGCTCTCTGAACCAAAATGGCCCCTTTTTGCTTTACAGGCGTCATTAGACAAATCGTGTCGTACAACCCATGAAACTTGACTGAGTAACTCTCGTCGTGTTAGTGGTTCTGGCGTATGAGCTCTCACCTGCTCCAGTGTAAGTTCTTGTCCGATTGTCAATTTTCTCTTCCTATTTGAGAAGTTTATGCCAACCATGACAGGAAGCTTTTCATCTCCCAGGGTGTAGCCAAGGCCAAGAGCTTTGTTGTCCTCTTTGAGCTGGTTCGGCAGAATCAAAGTCCTTGAAGTAGTCGCCTGCCCCCTTTTGACCAGAGAAGACCCACGGTTTCAACTCGAACCCTCCTGCTTTCAGGATCTGCTCCACAGGTCCAAGTTGTTATTAGAAGTCACGAGGTCACCTGTAGCACTCGACGCTCATCCACAAGGTGGCTGAAATAGGGGAGATTAGCGGTCTATTTCATGGATAGATGAGCAATACAACCTGCTGGCTTGTCTCCAATGTTAACTTTTGTGACTGCATATTTGCCAAGCTCCTCCTCCTCAGAGTCACACCACAGGAACCTATGCAAATTATCTGTCCAGCATTGGCCGTTACCTCCAACAGAATCATGATGATTGGCCACTCCGCTAGGCCGCTCTCAGCCAGAAGGCTTGAGTGACTCTTTTCGACATGGGAGGTCCTCAATGCTGTGTTGCAGAATGCGTCCCGGCATTGTTGGGCTAACTCAGGTGAAAGCTGACTGAAGAATTCTTCCTGGGCCTCTGTGTAAGTCCCCTTGTTGCCACCTCCCACTCTGCAGCCTTTGCTCCTCCTCTGGGCCGCACTGCCCCTGGATGCTTCAGCGTTTGAACACAGATAAAAGTGGTGGTCTTTGGCTCTCTTGTCCTCGCACTCAGGATTTTTGCACAGGAATGAAGCTTTGCAGTGGCTCTCATCATCATGGACCTCCAGACAATTCCAGCAGGCTCCCAGTTTTTGCACTGCATCCTTCTTCTCTGTGAGCTTAAGCTCACAGATTTTTCTGCAGAAGTACAGCTTTTTCTTATGCTTAATGTCCCCACAAGATACATCCTGAGAGATGGTTACTTGGCTGGTTTGAGGCTCTGTTTCTGGTTTGCCTTTGCTCAGGTCGGATTTCATTCCCTGGAGGCTCTTCATCCCTCAACTGGTCCAGTCGCTCGTAGATCTACTCTTGAGGAAGGTCAGAAGATTGTCAAAGCGTTTCTCTGCATCAGCACTGCGCCTGTCAGCTGCATAGAGAACCAGTCTTTCTTCAACGCATCCGGAAGTTTGCTTTCTATTGACTTTGTCACCAGAGGGTTTTTTACAGCGCCAGTGTCCTTAAGCTGGAACTTTTTGACTTCTCTTGACCCAGTGGGTTCTCCTTGCTTCTGAAGGGCCTCCAGCGATGAAAGTCTTGCCTGATGCCAGTAAACTTGGGAAGGGAGGTTGGCATCAGTCTAATGCCTGATGTTGGGTAGCTGATGGGGGCTACACTCACAATTCTTTCAGAGTCCCTTTTAGATTTTGCTTCAATGAAACCCACTTTTATGGACATGAACTCGGGAATACTCTGCTCAAGCCCTCGTACCCGCAGCTGGAAGTCTTTCTGCTCAGCTGCAGGGGCCCAAGATGTGTGCAGCTCCTTCGCCCTCTTAACCAGTCTTTCCATGTAGTCGAACATGAAGTCAAAGTCCTCTTTATTTCCGTCAGGTTCAAAGAAAATCACACTCTTTACTTTATCCTCTGCAGCTTTTACCGCCATAGTCAGTTCCTCTTCTCCAAAGTTGGCCCAGAGTGTCTTTTGAAGGAGGTCATTCATTTCATCTCATTCAGCTTCATCTCACACTCGCCTGCCGCTTTCCCAATATTGGCCTTTTGCTGCTCGCTCAACCCGGCAACTTCATCAGAATCTGCATCCGACTCCACCTCCGCAAGATACTGGGCCTCTACATCATCTTCACTTTGTTCGCCTCAGTTATGAATTTTTTTAAACTGTCTTTGAGCTCCTTTTCAGGCATTATGGTTTGTACCCGGGCAATGTTGTTTGGCCAGCCGGGAGAATTGCCGCTTTACAGATGTCCTATTGGCTTTAAGCTGCTTTAGTGACTTTAAGTCAGCCATTTTCTTTTCCAGTAGGATTAGGAAGGGTGCTGTTCACCGGTTTTTCACTGTCAAGTGCCCTCACCATTGCAAGGTTTCAGTGTGCAAAACTCCCCACTTGAAAAGGTTGCTCATTTCAGGAAGACTTTTGAAGATTCCACTCATCACAACCGTGCTTTCTTTTATTTTAGAAGTTTGATGCAATGTAAATAAGCAGGTGAAAAACCTTTTAACACAAACAAACACCATTTTACAAACAAGATAAACACATTCAGTTAAATACTTAGTGTTTAAGTAACCAAAATTAACCTTATAAATAAGTGGCAAATGTTGACGGTCAAGAAACTGCTCACAGTTGTAAGTCCAGGAGATTGGATGACATCTTTCGACCTGACAGACACGTACTTTCACATACCAATAGTCAAGAGACATCTAAAGTACTTGCGTTTCGCCCTCGAGAATCGTGTGTTTTAATACACTCGACTCCCGTTCGGCTACTCTCTGGCACCCAGGACCTTCACAAAGTGTGTGGAGGTGGCACTGGAGCCATTAAGAGTGAGATCTTGACTCTGGACGACTTGTTGATACTTGCCAGGTCAGAGACAGAAAGTTACACTCACACACAGAAGGTGTTGAGCCATATTGCTACCCTGGGGTTCACGGTGAACCTCAGCAAGAGCGCTCTGACTCCAGTTCAACAGTTAGTTTACTTGGGGGTACTGTTGAACACGGAGGAGGGATACGCACGCCTCCCGGACGAGCCCATTCTCCAACTGACAACACAGTTGCTGGAAGCTTGGCGTCATTTGACGACCGCAGGCAATGTTATGTCCCTCCTGGGGCTCATGGCAGCAGCTCATACGGTAGTTCGGCTGGGCATGCTAAATATGAGGGACCTTCAAAGATGGTTTGGTTGTCTCAAGCTAGACCTCAAGCGGGAACAGGGTCGAAAAGTGCGCCTTCCCGCTCGGGTTTTTCAGGACATCCAGTTTTGGAACTCTCTAGCCAATCTCAGACGAAGAGTTCCATTAGGTTGTGTCCTTCATTACACTCAGGTGTTCACAGACGCTTCTTTGACAGGTTGGGGAGGCACCTCGGGTCAGGCCTATGCCAGTAGGGTCTGGAACAGACCAGTGTACACACACATAAACTGGCTAGAGCTAAAGGCTAAAACGTCCTGCTTCACCTCTCTCCCCAACTGTGACGGTCCATCGTCCTAGTGCTATCCGACAGCTCCACCGCCGTGGTGTACGTAAATCACCGCCAAGGTGGAGTCAGATCCCCAGCCCTTCTGAGTGTGGCAAAGAAGATATGGCTGTGGGCAGACCGTCACCTTCTCTCTCTCAGAGCTTAGCATGTGCCGGGCGAGCTAAACGCAGTAGCGGACAGACTGTCGAGGGGGGCCATCCAGGACGAATGGGGTCTGTCCGAGGCTGTTATATGAGTTATGGTCTTGGTTCCTCTGACAGCGCCCCTGGTGCTGGGCCTGCCTCTCAAAGTGTGGCTCCTGCACGGGACGAGCTGAGTGGGACTTTGGACCCGGGCGTTCTCCAGCGTGTGGCCCCTCCGACACGCAGGCTTTATGCCTCAAAGTGGGGGATTTTCTCCCGCTGGTGTGCAGACAGGTCCTTGGACCCCAGCTCCTGCTTGGTCTACACTGTCCTGTCTTTCCTGCAACATTTGCTGGATAGCGGACGGACTGTGGCCACACTGAGAGTGTTCGCAACAGCCATAGCGACGGGGCATGTTGGATTTGAGGGTGCTTTGGCTCACGCCTACCCTCTGGTGGCGCGTTTCTTACGGGGTGCCTCCAGGCTTCGACCTCCTACAAGGCCTTCCAGCCCTCAGTGGGATCTCCAGTTGGTACTGGACTCTCTCACAGGCCTGACCTTCGAGCCTCTTGACCAAGTCCCACTGGATATCTTGTCTTTCAAGGTATCGCTCCTTCTGGCACTGACAACCACGAAGAGAGCGAGTGAGCTTTGTGTTCTCTCCACTAGCCCTGAGTGTCTTTCCTTCAGCGTCGAGGAGTCTTCGGTATCATTGCGTCCTAACCCAGCGTTCCGCCCGAAGATTCTGAGTTCTTTGTTCCTGGCGACGACCATCACGCTGCGGGCCTTTCATCCCCCGCCCCACTTGGACCCGGGTCAGGAACATCTTCACTGTTGTGTCCAGTGAGGGCTTTGGCCTGTTACTTGCGGCAGGTGGCTGTGTTTAGGCGCTCTGATGCCCTATTCATCTGCCACGGTAGATGCCGACGGGGTGAGGCGATCTCCTCCCAGAGGTTTTCTCATTGGGTGAGATCAGCCATTATCCAGGCCTACCAAGCAGCGGGTGGATCTGCTCCTAGCGGACTGAAGGCACATTCCACCCATGGTGTGGCAGCATCAGTGGCTCTTTTGCGGGGTGTGGCAGCAGAGGACATCTGTTCAGCTGCTTCTTGGGCGTCCACGTCAACCTTTGCTAAGGCCTATCTCCTCGACGTGACGGCGGGATCAGTAGCTCATACGGTTTTGAGTGCTGCTGTGCCCCCCTCGGGGCCCACGGCTCCAGTAGACTTGGATCCTGGGCCGGCTGGGCCCTAGCGATGCTGCTTCAGGAGCGGCGTCCAGCTGGGGATACATTTATCCCGTCGGGCTTTGCCTTGGGTTTAAACCAATAGCCAAGCAGTTAGAGGGCGGAGCACCAATATGAAGTAGAACATCGTCGCCCTGCAGCCGCATTTCTCGCTGAGTTTTCAGTTGGAGGAAGTGCGGCGGGTGTTTCCCACCTTTATAGGAAGTGGACTGCCCCCTGCTGGGTGGCAAGTTCATTAAGCTTTCTCAGAGACGAGGTGGTGCCTCGGGGTAAACCAATAGCGAAGCGGTTAGAGGGCTTCGCACCAATTCGTAGAACCTGAGATTATGAAGATAACTCAGGGGTTATTGTTTGTTTAAAAACATGTTCGACAGGTTGTAGGTAAAATCAACAGGTAAACTCTTTCTTGTAAAGTAATGGTAAAATTCTTCTTAGAAGTCTGTCTTGGTGCATATCCATCCATGTTTTCTTACATGATAAGTAAGAAGTTTCTGCTTTCCTTTTGACAGTTCCAGTGTGACACCAGTTCAAGGTGGTCTCACAGAGTGTGCCAATGACGACGGCACAATTGTTTGTGCTAAATAAGGATATAAGTTTGTGTTACAGTGTGTGTGAGAGCTTATAATGTTGAGATGTTTATTTTAAAAAGGTTATGAGTGTTACATATGTCTACATTTTCTAACAGAATATTAACACTGTTATTTGAATATCAATGTGAAGGTCTACTTCTACTGTGCCCTCTAGTCGTGCTTTATGTTCCAACCCTAAGGCTCTGAGAAAGACATTGAACTTAATGTCCATTAAAGACCTCCACCTTACCTTTAGCACCCTCTCCATCTTCTCAGTGTATAACAAAAGTTTTTCACCTGGCTGCTGCTTATAGGGTTATTTGGCTTGTGTAGGAAACAAGACATCACACACACCAAGGTCATCTAAAATGAACCAGCTAACCACTGTGCAAGGCCATCATAGATTTTCGTAGAACTGGGGTTACAATATGCAATATATAGAATGTTTATTAACTACCCACAAATTTGTTCATCATAATGAAAGCTGAATTGCAGGCCGACTCCTTTCCTTTCAAGGGCAACACAGATGACAGCATTGATATGCATGATCAACCTATAACCAGCAGCATTCAGAACAGGTGACTCCATCAAAGTGATGAACATGACATGTATGCACTACTGTGTTTCAATTAAAGTTTGATCTGTTTTTATAGGAGACCCAAAACCATCCAAGATTCAGGATTATTGGAATTGAACAACAAAGGGAAAGGAGTGAAAACTGAATTTCTTTTCAATCTCCCTCCTCTCTTTACTCTTTCACAGATGCATTTGTTATACCTGTATTGTATGGTACATTGATAAGCTCACAATAAAATTAAGTGAAAAAAGAAATTCTTGTTCGCTTCGACTTTCCCTCTCATCATTTTCGAATTAAGCTTTGTAAACTTTTTTTGTATGGAATAAAATATATTAAATAACAATAATACAGTGTACTAAAATGAGAATAAGTCAATTTTACTACAGTAAAAATACATTAAACTTTTGTTCAGTTATACTTCAAAACCTGCTGAACATGAACATAAAGTCAGATTTTGGCAACTATTAAGGTTGTTTTTTTTATACAAGAATTAAAATATATTGTGCTTGATTAACAGTGACAATAATAAACTTTACTAAAACAAAAATAAATCAATATTACAGTAAAATACATGAAACTTTGTTCAGCTATACTTCAAAACCTGCTGAACATGAAAATAAAGTCAGATATTTGTCAATTATTTAGGTTTATTTTTTATAATAAAATACATTTTGCACAAACAGCTTTCTAAGCAAAAATAACGTCAAAGGTCAATACTTAAATTATTTAAACAACCGTAAATTAATTATTTTGCATGAAAACATACGCAACAACACATAAGAATAAACGGGAAATGATCCCAGATCAGCAGAAGATATTAGATATAACAGTCTCACACACGTCTGCAGACTCTGGTCTCATCACGTGTCGCTTCAAATCTAGAACAGAAGTGTCTCTGGAATCTATTGAGAGAAAAGATACTTTAATGTCACCATATCAGAGGATTTTTGAGGATCTAACAGTGATAGTGTCGTAGATCCTTCCGCGTGACTTCTCTCTCACTACCGTTACACCTTCACAAAAGCGCAAGTGTTTTAAAGTTGCGGCTGGATCCTCCACTTCCATTTCGTCTTGACCAGCGTTGGCGTTTTTAAGCCAGCAGGGGGAGCCAATCACCAACCACTCTCTGCTAGACGAGTCGCATTGTAATTTTGGGTTCTTTTTCAGCCTTTGTCTGGTCATTGACGATAACATTTATCTGTGTGTAAGAGAAAAAAAACAAGTCTGTATGAAATCACACTTTATCTGTAAATATTAGGGTTGGAATAAGAAAACTTAAATATAAAGTGACACTTAACAAAATATTTTAAATAACATTTTATTTTACAATGGATGGAAGTCTGAATCTTCTTAGTTGTGGGCAGTGCGATCTAAACCATGTCTTTAAAAAACAGTTCTCAAAACATACATACACAACACAAACATTTTATTCAATAAGGTCATGCAAATGATTCAACCTCTGGTCACACCAAATATCAGTATTGCAGAGCAAGAGTCTGTACAAGGTGTTTTTGAATATTAATATACAAAAAAAAAAAAACCTACAAACATTTGCAGCTTAATTTGCTGATACAAATACTTTTGTGTTTAGAGCTTGTCAGCATTAGTATACATGTACAAGAATACTAATGCACAGACGTGGTCTTCTGTTATTGAGGTCTGGATTTGTTCTGTTTTGACGGGCACCAGTCAAATGCCTTCAATAAATATTACAAAACAAGATCACTTCCGTCAAGTGCATGTTGTTAAAATCCTTGTTTTTCGGCACACTTGAGCTGTTGTGAATTAAAACAAGGTTCCCTTTAAATGGTAACAATTTCATATCCAGAGATTGTGAACAGAATGCAGTGAGATAAGCGAGTAAACTTAAGAGACCCGAGCTGGTATTTTATATTATCTTAATTCACATTCACTGACGCTAAATTTAGGCTACCATGGTAGTTGATTTTAAATTGGCACTGTGTGCTAATGCCTCTGTGCTAACTTCGCATTGTAAGTATATGCCGCACAGCAAGTAACTTCGCATTGTAAGTAAATGCCGCACACTGAGCTAACTTAACGTTGTGCGTAAATTCCACACACAGACACCAACTTAGCATTGTGCGTAAATACCGCACACAAAGCTAACTTGGCATTGTGCGTTAATGCTGCACACCGAGCTAACTTAGCATTGTGCGTTAATGCAGCACACCGAGCTAACTTAGCATTGTGTGTTAATGCAGCACACCAAGCTAACTTAGCATTGTGCGTTAATGCAGCACACCAAGCTAACTTGGCATTGTGCATTAATGCAGCACACCAAGCTAACTTAGCATTGTGGGTTATTGCAGCACACCAAGCTAACCTAGCATTGTGCATTAATGCAGCACACCGAGCTAACTTAGCATTGTGCATTAATGCCGCACACATAGCCAAAGTAACATTGTGCGTAAATGCCGCACACAGAGCAAAGTTAGCAATGTTCGTTAATTTCGCACACAGAGCCAAGTTAGCATTGTGTGTTGGTACTCCAAAGAGCCAAGTTGTGTGTCAATGCTGCACAATCCTACAGGCTGCAGTTGTGCTGAGAATACACAGCTTTAGTTCATTGATGTTTGCTTAAATAATTAAGCGATCATTTGACTGATGTATATATTGCAGTAGCAGGTCGTGGGAGCAACAGCCCTAGCATCGCATCACATCTCAACGTGACAGGTACGCAATGACGCAGAACTTTGTAAAGTTTCTTTCAGGTTTTTGAGCATCGTGTCTTGATGTAAAAATTAAGTAGAGTTAGAGTCTATGTTAAATCAGAAATTTGCCACCAATAATATGCAACACCTGATCAATGCAACATTTTTATGCAACAACCCACAAATTGTTTTGGGTTACATGATTAACATTAAAGTTACGAAGATCTACATCTGAGAAAAACTGTTTCATAAGCCATTTGAATTAAGAGTCGTTTTGAAAATAGCTTTGTAACCAATGCATTAGTTCAATGTCCTTTAAAGTGTTTTTTCATTTATAAATAGTTATCATGCTCTTTATAAACACATGATTGTTACATACATTAAAGTCATTTTGGGTTTGGTTAAGAGGTACTGGTGGTTTATATTTATAGATCCTCAATTCAGAAGAGAAAACATTGAGTTAAATAAAAGTTGCCATAACAACATGTGCTGTCAAAGGGGTAAATGTGACAAGTGTTTTGATCTGCAGGCTTCTAAGCTCTTCCTGTGCAGGATTACCGAGCTGATGTCATCCGTTATGGTTCAGATTCTGTTGGGCTCCAAACCCGGAGCTGACAGAGTGATGGTTGGATGAGTGGACCTTCTCATCCTTCTGAGCAGGCGGCAGGTCTTTCTGGCAAGGCTCCATGGTGACAGCCACACCCACACCACTGCGTCCAGATGTCATGTGCGTGACCTCTGACCACGTGTCCTTCTCAGGGTCGTAACATTCTACACTGTCCAAAAAAGTGTTCCCATCATAACCCCCTGTGGAAGTGAACAGACATCAGATCTCACTGCTTGATTATAGAAGTTCTGATGGACAGCTCAACTCACCCAGTACGTATATGCGGCCGTGAAGCGCCGTGACACCCAACGCGCTGCGTCTGTGCCTCATGAAGGCAGCGAAGATCCACGAGTCAGTCTCCACATTGTAACGCTCCACCGAGTTCAGCTGGTTGGTGCCGTCATAGCCGCCCATGACATAAATGAAATTTCCAAGAGCACATACACCTGCCAGAGATGGTTCATTCATGAATAACAAGGTAAGCTCCTGCTCCACTGGATGACAGTCGTTCACTCTCATCACAGAAAAGGGGTGTGAGAAAATGTCAAAATGTTTTTTAAATAATCACAATATTTTTTATAAGTTGTTTTACGGTTTATATTTCAATAAAGTATGTATAGAATAAAATTATTATTTTTTAAAATGTACAATTAACATGCAAACATACATTGACAGCGTTCATTTTTGGGTTGAATTTAAATTACATAGAAAGAGGATCTCCTTAGAGAAACTGATGTGTTGATTTAAGTATCATTTAAACTGACCTTGGACCCCTATTGTACTCATCAGAATGTCTGTTTGCACAAAACTATGCTGCGATTGGTCAAGCAATGAGGTTTGTCATGCAGCATCATTGAGTCTCCACCTCCAAGGGACTTTTTGTAAAAACAAGGGGGCGGGAAGACTTCAACAATTGAAACATGTGAGTAAGTCGGGAGAGTTGGGTTTTTACATTAGTTGCTCTTTAAAGGATCCATGAAATTCAGCAAGATCACAGCGATGACTGAGGATGAGAGGATACAATAGTCTACAGCAAGTTTTAAAGCTGATGTTTGGACATAATTTATTTTTAAAACGAATGAAGGCATTTACGACCTCTTCATGAGGTCTGTAGATTCTGCAATGCCAGAGTTAAGAACTTGGACACTACAAATGTATTCTACAGTATCACAATACACATGGTTGCTCCTGTATAGAGAAGTGCATCATATTGCCCGACTCTTACACAACCCTACATCACAAATCGATTCAAACTCAGTTATTCTAGAAATAATACTGCATCCAGCCAAACCAGTCCAGCCATGAACAGGCATTTCTTTTACACCTGAAACCACATTCTGACATCTTCTCACCTGCCCCGGAGCGAACAGTGTTCATGGAGGACATAGTTCTCCACTCGTCCCTCTCAGGGTTATAGCATTCACAGGAGCTGAGCCGGTTGGTGCCGTCAAACCCGCCCATGGCGTAAAGCAGCCGGTTGATGACGGCAACACCAACACCGATGCGTCGAGTCAGCATGGGGGCCACCAGTTGCCACTCGTCTCTTTCTGGGTCATACCTGTTGATTCATTTTGAGGGAGAAGAAAATGAAGACCTTTAACTTAATCATTTAATTACCGTAAATTCCGGACTACAGAGCGCACCCGATTAAAAGCCTCATGCTCAAATTTTTAGAAAGAAAATCAATTTTGTAATTATACAAGCCGCACCGGATTTTAAGCCGCAGGTTTAAACAGCCAAAAAAATGAACTACCGGTAATTCACGTCCATTTCTTACATTTAAATAAATAAAGCACTGTGTTATTCTTCTTAAGCATTGTTCAGATATTTACAGTCCGAGGAACCAGCGACAAAAGCACGAGGCAGGTGGACAAACTGTCCGTGTCCTTCAACCGGGGAATTATTTCTTCATCACGCCGGCAACATGGATGAGTACCGGTAGTTTGCTTTTTTCCACCTGATCGTAACGCAGTGATTGCGCGGATAAACGCAACTTAACGGCGGGCCGTCCTGCGTCCCTGCGCCTCACCTAGGATTCACTTAACGCAGCCTTTTTTCTGGACAATTATGGACTTGAACATTGGACACTGATCGCGGGGATTTGACTGTGGGGTGTCGTGGGTGTTCGTTGTTTTGTTCATGTTTGATTGATCCTCCTTTAAGGAGCGTTTTTTGTTAAATGTTATTAAGTAAATATATTTTGATTAACTTCTATAACGGCTTCATGTGTGGTCAGTGTTGTTATAATTAATGCTGTCACTCTGGAGCGTCACCAAGTCCGCACCAGAGCTCCGCCCCATGAAGAATGTGTGTGTGACGATCTCTCGAGGAGTTATCTGAGAAGGTCCGTTACAAAACGTCAGAGGTACTTCATCCATATTTATGATTTCATCTGGCCCGATGGAATTCTCCGCTATCTTTGTTTGAGTGAATGTGCGGAATGAAGTAAGTTTCTCCTCGTAGTCGGGAGGGAGCTGCTGACACAAAGTTACTCATTCATTCTATTGGTCTATGGTTGCTGAGCAAAATGTTTTTCTCGCCACGGAAAAAAAATGAATAAGCCGCACCGTAGTATAAACCGCAGTGTTTAAAGTGTAGGAAAAAAGTAGCGGCTTGTAGTCCGGAATTTACGGTAATTTCTTTGTAAAGTTAAGAGGTATGCACAATTAAATCAAATGTACAATAAAATTACATTTAGTTTTTTCTTTTTGTCCCATGTTTTTTTCTCTTAACTTGTTCCTCTTCCTATTAGAACATCTTTGTTCATCTACTTTCCTTTGACTTGTGTGAAACACTAACATGACAGATTAGCATTTCTTTTATATTCTGGTTCATGCAGAAATCACAAGTGTTGACTTTGACAACATTTTGATAATATACAAGATTAATGAAATATTTACGTTGACTGAGCTTTTCGTTTACTCACCGCTCCACACTATTGTGATGAATGCATCCATGTGACCCTCCAACTGCATAAATCATCCCGTCAATGACGCCCACACCGATTCTATTTCGGGGAACACTCATGGGGGCACATGGCAGCCAACAGTTGTTCATGGGATTGTAGCAGTCAAGCGAGTTAGAGTCCATGTTGCCGTCAGGTGCGTTGTTCCGTCCACCGACAGCATAGAAGAGGCCACTGATGACACATGCTGCAAGGCCACTGCGGGGTACCTGGAGGTCCGCCAGCCTGAGCCAAGATGCTGAACAAGGGTTGTAAGCCTCGAGGAAGCTGAGAGACTGACGGAAATAACCACCCGCTGTATAAATGAGTTGCGGCACCATTGGAGTTCGACAAGAATTTACTTTGGTGGGTTTGTGAAGGGTTAGGTCTTGGAAGATCTGTGCTAGGTAGTCTATACACTGGGGGTCCCAGTCCAGGGTCTGGAGCTGGGCCTGTAGAAAGTTGGGCGTCAGGGAATGACATCGGACAGCCTGGAGTAAAGCCTGGACATAAGGTCTTCTGTTCTCCTGGTCGTAACGCACCCACTCAACGCAGGCCTGGAAGACCTCAGATTCACAGCGAACGTTGAGCTCATCGCGACTGATGAGGGTCACCAGTTGACAGTGAGACAAGTTAAAGAACTCTTCCTGAGTGGCCACCTGTGAGAACAGACAGAATTTAAGACAAGGTGTCCACCGAATCCTGTTCAGAAGCCTGACATTGCTGAGTGAGAAAGTGTGATTGTACCTGGCTGAAGTTCATGTAAATGTATTCACGGGCCTTCTGGTGCAGTTCTGTGCAACCGATCTGCTCAGCGAAGTTAGCGATGCCAATGGCGTTACTCGGGTCGAGCTGCTGCACCAGAAAATCACAGCAGGCCTTCACAACGCTGTCTATCTGGTACATGACCGCACCGTTCATCACGTGAATCACACACTTCTCCCCGACCGAGATGCTGGCTGTGTAGGCAAATTCGATCAGCCGGTCCATCACCTGCATTAGGGAGGAAAAGAATAAAGAAATTCATAATGAATTGGCAGGACGGAGGGATCATGAACTTTTTTTTTTTTATAAACTACAACTTATTAAGGTTGTCAGGAAAACTTGAACACACCTATATATTTTTACATTTGACCATTTTGTAATTTCTCCATTTTTCGTTATTATTTCTGTAAATGAAGTGCATTTATGATAAAAATGCATTTATTTACAATTAAAACTAGAAGTCCCCAGGAAGAGCCATTTGGCTTTTCGCCCTAAAATGCCCAGGCAAGAGCCGATTGGCTGGAAACAACTACACTCATTTTGTTATGCAAGCGTTGCAATAATGGTCACACCACAGGAGTATTCCCTCTTACATGGTAAGAGGGAATGGGAAGGCAGTGGGGGAGCTCTCTTCTTTGGTTGAGGAGCAGTGGTATCTCCCTTCTGCATTTGCCACATGTGTATCTGTAGCAGTCAACACATCGCAAAGTGGCATTCCAGTGGTTCTTACATTTATTTTTGACCTGACACGTGGCTCTTTTCCCAGGAAGGTGCCGAAGAAATTGTTCCTCTTGTGCCTTCTTTCACCCCACATGATGGTTGGTCAACTTTTTTGCAAGCTAGACCTGGCAGTCCACCCGTCTCTCCTCCCTACTGATGCATTCTTGATACAGCACTTGTACATTAAGTGCTGCCATATCAATCATGTTATAGAACACAGCGACAGGCCAGCGTTGTGTTCCCATGCAATGTACTCGCGCACCATCTGGTCCATCACATATACGCCGCACTTTGTAGTGTTGTAAAGGGTGACAGTGTTTGGCTTCCTTTAGTCTAGAAATCTTTTTTCTGTTTGGGCGCAAACACCGTCAGCGTGGCTACAGTGGTTGTAAAAACCTGAGTGGTGAATTCATTGCGGTCGCTCAGTCTAGTTGATTGTCGTTTTTTTTTGCAAATCTTGTTGAATGTGCAGAGGATGGTGGTTTTCCGGCTAAGCAGTCGTTGCGCAAGTGACAGCGATGTGAAGAAAGTATCCGTTGTAACATTTCTTCCCTTGTCCAGGAATGGTTCCCTCAGCCTCATAACTACGTTTTCGGACAGTCTCTCCACTGGGACAACTGGGGTCCTTGCCAAGATATGGTAGGACATTGCAGAGGTTTCAAGTAACAAGACACCCAAAACTTGATCCCAAACTTGTCAGGGTTCATGCAATGTACTTCAGGAAACAGCAGCAAGTCTTTTATGGGAAAAGTCAATGGTGATGTGTTGACCAGGGCTGTTAGATGTGATGCAGTTGGTGACAAACGATCCCCACAGATGGGAAATTGCAGCAAACTTATCAGTCATTCTTCGCTCACTGCACGTGTCCCCGTCATCAAAGCCTAGGTGTTGTGATGTGATGTCAGGCCCTGCATGATGATGATTGTAATAAAGGCCACTAGTTCAGGGGAGGGCAATGAAACAATCCACATGCTCCGTTTGCTTTGGATGTTGAATAGTACACTCTCGAATATCATTCTCAAAATCTCTAAATAACATGCTAATGACCTATGTGACCATAATGACACGTGACTGCAACCAGCCGAGTAGTTTTGGTATATTTATATATGGTATATATAAATATACTCGCTCCAGCTCTCGAAGGTCGGTTCTTTCCCTTGGAGGACGTGGAAGACATCTACCCATTTTCCAAGTTCTTGGAATCTCAAATGCAGTACAGCGTCGCTTGAATGTGACTCTGACTGAGGTGCTGACGGAACATGGACGGAAAGTGGATGCCATTCTCACTCAGAGTGGTCGGCTGGCTGCATTTCATGACCTCGTCCGCTCATCAGGTACCATCTTGGAGGAAATGTCCGCTCGGCTTGAAGCATAATTCGTCTATTTGGATTGACAGAGGCCAATGAAAAGACTCAAGTCTGTGAAAAGTTCCAGCCTGTTCCGACATAAAGTCTTATATCTCAATCCAAACTCCCCCAGTCTGGCCAGCTATCAAATGTTCTCCTTGGAAGACACGTCGACTGACGCTCCGCTACCATCTCTCCCCACCATGGACTCTGAAGACATTTTGGGAGAAATATGGAGACAAGTGACTCACACTGCAGATGAGGAGACTGCTCCCCAACCAAAGAAGAGAGCTTCTTCAAGATGCAGTAAATTCCTTAACATGACAACGGTCCATTCTGAAGTTATATTGACAAACCTCAGGTGAAATCTAATAGAAAACAGTGTAACATCTTCAATATTAGAGTTTTTTTTATTATTTTAATTTTTGATGTTTTTGTTACTTTTCCTTTAATGATGAGCATGTTGTATACACATACATATGTATAAATGGGAAGCCAGGATCAATATAGGATCTTTGATTCACTGTACAGCTCTACTACTACATAATAGATTTCTAAGGGGTGTGAAAAAAAAAAAGATTCACCACGGGACTGTATCAATATTCCACAGCAGTAAATGGATTTAAATTGTGCATTCTTTTTCCATACATTTCAAATCAAGTTTTATTTTTCATCTCATCGTTTACATTTCAATAACATGATTTAAATAAACATGCCATCACAGTGTTGGTTAATTTTTATATGGCAATTAAACTTTTGGCCACTAGATGGCAGCAGTCAAGTAGTATGTCAATTCTGAGTCAAGTTCTCTGGCAATACTTGTGTGATATCCTAGTTCCTGCAGTATCACAATATACCACAGTACAGTATTGTATTAGTTTTAGGTGATTATTATTATTTACTAATCTTATTACGCTTCCAGCGGCGCCGGTGATCGGCACCACCTAAAGTCGGCTCCTGCGACTCTGTTTAGTATCAGAAAGTCGATTTATACAATTTTATACAATATCATTTATCAGCTGTAACCCACGTGAATAGCCTTTGAAAAGTCCCGCTGTGCTCCACTGTCACTGCCTCAGAGACGTCATCAGGGCTGCATATCAGCCTGTTGAATGCTCGCTCCATTGCAAATAAATCCTTATCTCTGAATGACCTCTTCACAAGAGAAAGGTTGGATTTATTGTGTCTTTCAGAGACATGGCAGAGAGAGGAAGAGTTTATTCATCTTTATGAACTCCATTTTGCTGGCAGCGCTTTTGAACTGAAGCCCTGTCCCCGTCATTGTGGGGGTGGTTTGGCTGATGTTTTTAGAGAGAATGCACATTGTCATTTTAAATAAATAAACTGAAACTGAGATAGTTGTTTATGCAAAGTGATTCAGACACAGGAATTCACTTCTTTTGAGTCTCAGTTGATCTTGGTTGGTTCTACAAGACCTTTCTAGTCTAGCGTACGCCTGGTCCTGGGGCAGTGTTCTTGAAGGACTTTTTATCTTCCATTATTCTGCACATTTCTAATGTATATGTTCTTGATGTCCATCTGAGTTGTCTTTCTCTTGTTTTGTTTAACCTGGACTTCATCCCCGAGTCCAAGCCCTTGAAAGTTAGGTCTCAGACGCGTGTTATCTCAGGCGAGACTGCAGACAGTTTTTCTGCTATGTTTGACCCTCTTTACCTCAATGATTGCCTTAACATGGACAATTTGATTCACCGTTTCACTACTCATTGTGTTGAAATACTGTATCAGGTGGCACCTATTAAATCGAACTTGCCAATTCAGAAAAAAACAGTGCCCTTGGAAAAATTAAGACCTCTGAAGAGACCTTGTCGAAAGACTGAGTGTCTCTGAAAGTCCTTCAGACTTGTACACGCACACATAAAAGTTTATAATAATTATATAATAATAATAATTATGGCCTGACGCTAACAACTTAGCTAGATTAGCATACGGCGAAGATGGACACGTTTAAACTTGTTTGGAAGTTCCACGATCTTATAAGAACGCTGAAAACAACTGAGACGAGATGAAAAGTACTTACAATATGTTGCTTTAGCAAAGGGGGTTGAAAGGAAGTAAGTAAGTATTTTTTATTTGTATAGCGCTTTTCCAGACCAGGGTCACAAAGCGCTTAAACAATCAAAGCAATATTCAATAAAGTATATATTTTAAAGATCAAGATAAAACTGATAACACGACAGGAGTTCCAGAAAATCAAGGAAAAGCCTGAACAAATAGAAACGTCTTTAGATGTTTCTTAAAGGAGTCAATAGACTCCATCAAGCGCAAAGAGAGAGGAAGATTGTTCCAAAGCTTAGGAGCAACAGCCTGAAAAGATTTCTCTCCTCTGGTCCTGAACCGTGTGCGAGGAACCATCAGTAGATTCGGATCCACAGACCTCAGAGCCCGAGCTGGGGTGTAAGGTTGGAGCAGATCACTGATGTAAGGAGGAGCCTGACCATGAATAGCTCTGAAAGTAAGAACCAGAATTTTAAAGTTGATCCTGAAAGAAACTGGAAGCCAGTGAAGAGTTTTAAGGATCGGAGAAATGTGAGTTCTTCTACTTGAGCGAGTTAGAATTCTCGCTGCAGAGTTCTGAATCAACTGCAGGCGAGGCAGCTCCTTCTTGTTAAGACATGAAAACAAACTGTTACAATAGTCCAGACGAGAAGAAACAAACGCATGGATTACAAGCTCCAGATCATGTTCCGAAGTTTAGAGATTTTTCTCAGTTGAAGGAAACAGTTTCTGGTCAGTTTTCTGCAGTGTTGAACAAGAGACATGTCTTTATCAAATACAACACCCAGGTTTCTCAGGCTCAGTTTGACAGACTGACCTAAGTCACCCAAGTACTGACTCAACCCTGGAACCTTATCATCATGAGCAATCACCAGAGTTTCAGTTTCGTCCACATTTAGCTGTAGAGTGTAGAGAGAAAGAGATAAAACGGCTGACTGGATCACTAGCGTTTGAGTAGCGCTCATAAGTTAGTCTAACTTCCATGCTTATATTAAGCCGCCGACTAAGTCAGCACACCGGCAAGACGTGTCGCCAAAGCAACCGAGCCTAGCGAGTTGCGCAGCACAACTCACAGACCGAGAAGACGAAACGACAACGAGACATAGAGGTACAAATTGACAACTTTACAGAACGTGACACTGTCAAAGTGCGCATTTAAGAAATGCTTGATTTATACAATAATAAATTATTACACGTTTTCGATATGCTTATCGCACGTGCCAATATCAGAATATCAATATTTTTCTATATATCGTGCAACCCTATTTGACACAATCAACTCTCTTGTGTATCCTGCTGCTCCAGTCACACCTGTCTCCTGTGAAGCTGACAGCAATTCATTGTTGAGATTTTCACTGCCAAAATTAAATTGATCCAAGAGAAAATCCCTCCCCTTTTGTGTGGAACCTTGGCTGTCACTTAGCCCGTCTCCACCACATGGACCTGCTATAAGACTAACTCTGGCTAATATTTAGGCACTGGTGAGCAAGATGAAACTCTCCTCTTGCTCGTCCAACTTCCTTCCATGTAGGCTCTTCAGTGTTCTAAGTGTTTGATGTAATTGGCCCCTGGGTTACCAAAATGTTTAATATCTCCCTTTCCAAAGGGTTTTTTCCCCACTGCATTTAAACATGCCATTGTGGAGCATTTACTCAAAAAGCCAGGCTTGGACCCGACTGACCGCACTAATTTCAGGCCTATTTCTAAGCTTCGATTCGTGTCCAAGATCTTGGAGAAGGTGGTGTCTGAGCAGCTGTCGTTGTTCCTGGATCAGAGCGACATTCATGAGAAGTTTCAGTCTGCCTTCCACAAACATCACTCTACAGGGACAGCCTTACTGCAAGTGTCCAGTGACATCATGATGTCAGCTGACTCAGGTAAATACACTGTTCTGGTTCTCTTGGATCTGTCTTCAGCCTTTGACACAGTTGATCACCAGATCCTTCTGAGAAGACTGAGGGATGAAGTGGGAATGTCTGGGTCTGTGTTACAGTGGTTCTTGTCATACCTTTCTGGGCGCAGTTTCAGTGTATCTGCCATTCAGATAAGGTCTGAATCAGCGTATACTGTATGTTGTGTGGAGTCCCTCAAGGTTCTGTTCTGGGTCCTTTATTGTTTTTGCTGTACTTGATTCCAATGGGTAAAATCATTCAGAGATTTCCTGATGTTCTTACCACATTTTTGCTGATGACTTCCAGCTCTACTGCTCATTTGATCCAACTGAGCCCAGAGGCTGAACAGCTTAGTCAATGTTTGCAAGAAATAAAACAGTCGCTAAGTGCAACACGCAGTACAGCCAAATGTGGACAAAATTGAAACTTTGGTTATGGCGCCTGATGATAAGGTTGCAGTACTTGGGTGACTTAGGTCAGTCTGTCAGACTGAGCTTGAGTAACCTGGGTGTTGTATTTGACAAAAGCCCTTCAGGCTGTTGCTTCTAAGCTTTGGAACGATCTCCCTCTCCCTCTGCATCCCTCTAGAAACATTAATATATTCTTATTTGTTCAGGCTTTTCCCCGGTTTTCTTGGACTCCTGTGTTTGTCTTATGTGTCTTGGCCTTTTAAAACATGTATTTTAGCTGTATATCGTTTTTGATTGTTAAAGCGCTTTTTGAACCTGGTCTAGAAAGGCGCTTTACAAATAACCTTTACTTCAATTTGACTTACTATATAGTATCGCCCTGAACCGTATCACCAGATTATTGCCAATCCCACCCCTAATATAATAATCAAAAGCAGGGGAGGGGGGGAAATAATAAAATAAAAATAAAAAAAATCGACAAAGCTTGCAAAAGGTAATATGACCTGAAACTCACCTTGGGGTGGATTCCCTCGATGGGCACCAGCTCCATCCCACACTCTTTGAGGCCATTGGTGAACATGGCCCTGAAGACCGGTGAGGAAGATGCCAGTACCACCTTGTGTGCCACAAAGTCCACGGCCTCCAGATCCTGGTAGCGGACCCGTAGTATGACATCGCAGAGCTGGCGCTCCAGACGCAGCTCATTCATGATAGCGAAAGCGGCGGCGGTGTGGCTCTCGAGCGTGTAGCTGAAGACACGGTGGCCGTTGTGTGTGGATGGAGTCACCAGCGCTTTGCATTCTGTCAGACACTCTGTCCTTTCCATCTTTTACCCTCAACAGTCCTGCACGTGAGTGGCCATTCTTTGTAAGTTTCAATACTAGAAAAGAGTTTCTGTCTCAGCTTAGCCCTTATTTCCAGGAGGCCCAGTCATCTGGACATGATGACACACTTCTGTGCGACGCTTGATTCTCTACATGGCTGGGAATGAGGTCAAATACCTTTGGTGCAACGTGTTAAAAATAATTAAAACAAAAAAATATATATATAATAATTGGACCAAGTGAAGAAAAGGCTAAAATAAATGTTAATAATATTCTGAAAATACTAACCTAAAGCTACAATAACTAGAGAATAAACATGTACCGCTATTTTAAGCAAGTGTTGGAGTAAATAAACAAGTGTGTTCTACTTTGACGTGCTCAGTGTATCTTGAGGGGAAGGAGTCGAGTGACTTTCTCTGAAGCTGGAGTCCGGGCACTTGAGGAATTTGTTTGCTTTGCCGTGTTCACAGGGAAACTGCTTTCCAACATCTAGAAGAGAAAAAAAAATGGACATAAGATGTTGACCACTTCCATTAGTCACTCTAATGTCACATTTAAAACATAATAGATCAAGATCCGACACGGTCCTTCAGTTCGACACATCAGAAGTCAATCACAGCATTTACTTTTGCACTTATCCACTTAAACACTACATTCTTGAAGTTATTGAATTTTCATGTTGAATCTGAAAACACAAGTCAGAAACGTTTTAAAACATACAGTTTTAGGAGATAAAATAAGGATTATATTGGATGTCATATATTGATATTTACCACCATTTTAATTTACTCTGAAGGAACATGCACCAACTATCAGTTTCACATTCATGTGTTATCCACCTTTATAGACCACTTTAATTCAAAGTATAGTTTCTGGCACTACCTGGTCTGTGAAAGGTGCTTTACAAATAAAACTTTCATCGCTGTGCTGGAGATTTTTGGGTCTACAGATATAACACTCTAAACTTCCTTACACAACTAGCACAAGAATATACAGTTAATAATCTGTCTGTGGTGTTCTATTCCACGATTTCTCATACTGCTTTATGTAAGAGAGCTCATACACATAGCACACACACAGTAATGATTAGCTTTTGAGGTGATAAGACGACGCAGCTTACAGGTGCCAACTGAAGTTCCTTTTTTATATGAACAAGGAGGAACTTAACGCTCATGCGGGAATTTTTTATCAACAATGATACATCAGTGGAATAAGTTTCCTGATCAACTTGTTTCAACTCCAGAGAAGAGCATTTTTTCTACAGTGAACCTTTTTAAAATGTATTAATAAACTGTTAAATTTAAAAGTAAATGTATAAGGAAATTAATAGTCAAGTTAGGGATTCATTTCAACACAAATAAAATGTGTACTTTAAAATGTTCACAGCAAAAGCTTAAGAATATTCCAGGTGTTGTACACATTTGAAATTGTAAAACCTGTCATGGAATCCGAGTAAGAATGGAATAAAAAAGTGGAATACATGATACATAATAGTAATAAAATATCAAACATCCACAGAAAGATTATAAAGGACATTTTGACATTCGTTTTTTGTTAGTATATTGGTACTGACTGTTAGATTAATGGGATTTTACATCGGCTATTATTTTCGAGTTAGCCAGAGTTGCATTGGTTCCACCTGCTGGATTCTAAAGACAGAGGGGACAGTGGAACTAAATGTGGGGGTACAGCTGAAGTATATTTAAAGCAGGTCGAGGGACAAAAGGCAGCCAAGAACGACTTTGGCAGAGGTTTCCCTTCGGTCCGTGAACTCTCAGGGAGGAACACACACTGGAACTGGTTGAACCAAAACATGAGCCATAAGAGTCGAGATCTTACATAAGCCTGTTCAACTGTCCACCAGATATGTGCACGTTTCACGCACACTTTGTTTCCTGTCCTCACACAGAAGCTAATATCAACAATAAAACATGGTAAACATAGTTTATGTTATGTTGTGACATCACGCTACCAGAACACAAACCTGCAAACAAAGAGCGCTGAGAAAACATCAACATTATCAAACATCAGGGATCAGGGATTCCAACACATTGCAGCAGACCACGGGTACACAACAAGACTACATTTTGACCAGCCAAGACTGACCTCACTCAGCTGGAATCTTCCTCCAGGCTTGTCGTGCGGCGACACATATGCAGCAGGAGCTCGAGCTGTAACTCACCATGACTAAGCATTGTGCCGCGCTTCTGCCGCCTTCACAATAAGAGCCGGGGAAAACAAACCAGTCTCGGTCGCGCGTTGGTCACTGAACACCCTGAAGTAGGAACCTTTTATTTTGAAAAGACGTTTACAGGGGGGGGGGAGAACACGAACCGGGAAATTCTATTTCCGCAACATATTACACAAAAATTAATTCTAAAAATGTGTCATTCGGAGGGATTGTGAAGGTTGGATAATCCATTCTTCAAGGGCGTTCACAAATAACCTATGCTCAAATAAGATATACCGAACAAACGGTATTTTAAAAATATAAATAATTTATCCCATACATAAATGTGGTGGAATATCAATAATTACAAATAAAAAGATAGTGGGAGTAAAATAATTTAGTTAATAATTTATTACAAAAAATATGGATTTTCAGTTTCAGTTTATGACCACTAGATGGTGCTCAAGGTACATAGTAAAAGCAGAGGTCTTTCGACGAACCAGTTTTCTGTCAGTTTTTTTGGTTAAAAACGACTTTTGAATGAAGGAGTTCAAGGTTTCAACTTGTCTTTCAGCCGCAGTGCAAATTATTAAAAAAATAAATACTCTCACTCTCACTCTCACTCTCACTCACACACACACACACACACACACACACACACACACACACACACACACACACACACACACACACACACACACACACACACACACACACACACACACACACACACACACACACACACACACACACACACACACATACACTCTCCCCCCACTTGAGTCGGTTTACCTGTGTATTATATACATTTGCAATCGGCCTGATCAGTGTGAAGGAGGCCTGCTGGGAGCCTGGTCCTTTCAAGGTTTCTGCCAGTTTTTTTTGTCACAATAACGTTGTTATCATAAGCTCTTGGCAGGGAACTAGAGATGCACTGGTAGCAAGTTTAAACCAACAATGAAAATAATAAACCATGAATCCACAGATTAAATCTTTGTAAATAATACAAATATTACTCACTTATACACAGATAAATGTTGCTGTGCAGCTCTGGTCCTATCAGGTCCAATATTTAATGAGCCACAGCAACAATTAAGCTTAAATTTGCTATCTATGAAAAACTGTTGTTGGACAATGGATAGTTCACCATAGGATGAACACAATACTATTATACCCTATGATTGTTATTTTTCTTTCTTGTCTTTTTGTAACTGGTGAAGGTATGTTAATATAATATATATATATATAATTAAAAAAAAGATTGTACACAGAAAAATGTTTGGAGTGCAAAAAAAAAAAATTGATTTGAGAAGGAATTCATGACCATTTCAAAATTTATTTTTGACCATTACAAACATGATGGATTCTTTTGAACTCGTGAAACGCTTTGGCAATCCATCTGGATGCACTGTTAATCATGAGCATGTTCAGTATTTGACTTACCTTGGAATGAATGTCACAAGAGGTTTTTAAGGTTTAATTATGTACATTTTATTCTCAAATTAAAAATTGAAATGAATAATAAAAAAAGGAATTTAGAAAAATACACGAAAAACAAAATAAAATGAAATAAAGTGAGGTAAGATAATAAAAAACAATTAAAAAATGAAATAGAATATTAAATGTGCCAAGCTTTCATTACTTTTTGAGGATTTCATTCCTCAAAGTGATGATAAAACAAACACAGCACGGCTGGACAGACAGCTTGACGTTGAGTGATAAGTGTGATGAAAGATGTGCGTTGCAGATGGAAGTAAGTTGCCGGATGGAAATAATACTTCTGTCTGTAGGAATAACGATGGTAACATCTGATCAACATCTGTGGTTTATATTAAACCATTTGTTACCAAGTTGCTTAGGGTTGTGGAGGTCAAATGAAAATGAAAAGACTTTGTCTTATTTCGATATAATGTTGTTTAACTAGGAGTTTGAGAACATTATTCTTCCATTTTCCTCTGAAAAAAAGAAAATGATGATGATTTTACAAAATGTTATTATTTCACCTTTCACGGGCTAAAAGTTGAGAACAACAAAAGAAAATAGCTGGAAGAAAACAAATCACCTAAGTTACACCGTCCTCCAACTCAGCAATGTTTGGACAATACTGACAGAAATAGACTTGAGTCTCGAATAATAGGTGTATTGTGGGATGTTTGGGTCGACCTACAGCGTTCCAGGCATGTAATGCAGCACAGTATGAAGGTAAATTTCTTTACCAGATGTCAGACAAGAAAGCTGACTTCCTCTACTGCTTTAACATACTCAAGCTTAAATCAGCACAACATATGCTTGTATTCAAAATTCCAAAAAGAAGTTTATTCATTTTGCATTGTTACAAAATCACTTACATAAAAGGTGTAAAAAAAACAATAACAAAAAAACCCATCAAACACTTCCAATATGTATTATTTACAGAAAGACAATTGGTTCAGTTCTAGTCTAAACATTTGTATTCGTGTCACACTTACTCACGCTTTACAAAAACAGTGAGTCCATTAAGTCGCGTTAGTGTTACTAATAGAGAGAGGAAGTTTACTTGGAGATCCTTTCAGTATATCAGTATATTTGTACTTTTGCAGATGAATTGCCTGACTGCTGTAAACAAAGAGGTAAAAAATAAAAACTTCATGGCTCATTTTATTCTTTACATTATTTGCAACATCTGCTTAAAGTAATACTGAAGTGTTTGTTTTCTTATTCCTGTCTTGATTTGAAGAAAAAAATTATTTATTTGGTTTTTCGAAAAAATGAATTTTGGATTTGCTCACAGTGAAGCCACATGATCGTCCTCTACAGGAAAGTTCATTGTCGCTCTGTGATGAATCCAAAAGTAATAGTAACACCACCTTCCGTTTCGTACCAGCAAAATCAGGATTTTATGATGCAGAACTTTGATTCTTATTGTTTAATGTTCATTAGTTGATTATAAGTATCCACGGGAACAATAGAATCAAAATCTTCACTTTATTATTTATCAGTGCAAATCAATAATGATAGTTAGATCACATTTGTGAAACCTTAAATACCAATGATAAAATAGTAGAACATATGATATGAAAAATGCATTTATTTTAGTCTCTATATGTGGATCTTAGGTTGAAAGGTAATCACGTATGACATCATATGATATAACGGCTCGGGGATTCAACCGTGGGTGGTGCTATTGAGCTTCTGAGGAAATATTCCTTCCAACTTTTGTGTTGAACAAATATTTGTTTCTTTATTATGTTTATATCCCAAACATCTTTTTGTTGCTGCGTTTGAGTTTCTCTTTGAGTCAGTTTTTAAACAGCTACATGCCTGAATCATTAGTGCCAACTAGAGTTTATTAAAAAAAAATAGTCACAGTTTGTACATCGTTGCATTGGGCATTAAATTAATGTTTATGGTTTTGTTGATTGTGACGCTCATGTTTAAACTTCAGTGTGATGTATAGAAACAGCTACAAGTCTCAGACACAGATGCGAACATACCACAGAAGTTTGGAACCTTTTTGTGACGAGGACTGTTTAGATTCCTGCCTGAGAACAGAACACAGACTTGTCCGAGTGCTCTATGATTTGAAGATTTTGGGGTAGAGGGCTTTAACGGGGGATGGAGTGGTCACATTCCCAGTGGACACAGTTGTCTCTAAGCCACCATCTAACTTCTGAGATGCGACCTCAGTCTTGCTAAAGCTGCACTCGAGAAAGGACATCCCAAGCTTCTTCACCTGACCGTCCCTGTTCATCAGGCAGGGCCGGCACAGCAGTCTCAGAATGGCCCTCCTCATGTCCTTACTGGTGAGGGTGTAGATGATGGGGTTGAGGAGCGAGTTGACCATGGCTACTCCAAGAAAGTAATCTGCCTTGAAGAGTAGACGACAGCCACGGGTTGGGCAGAAGAAGTCCAAAAGCAGCAGGAAGAAGAGCGGCAGCCAACAGGCAATGAAGACTCCCAACACGATGGTGACCGTCTTAAAGAGGGCGATGTATTTCTGGGATTTTCGCCTCAGTCCTTTCCTCATGCTGCTTGATAAGCCCAGATGATTGCGCTGAGTGTTGGCGCGGACGATGCGGAACACTCTCACGTACAAGACGACGATGGCGAGAAGCACAGCGCTGAAAACTGTCACACAGCAGAGGATGTAGCTCTTGGAGTAGAGCGGGAGAACAGTGGAACACTCGTCCAGTCTGTAGATGCAGTTCCAACCCAAAATAGGCAAGACCCCCAGAAACCCTGAGAGGGCCCAACTGGCGCCGATCAAGGTCAACATCCGGCCACGCTTCGCTCCATGATACGGCCTCATCGTAACCATAGTGACATGTCGTTCGATCGCAATAGCCAGCAGGCTGATGATGGAGGCCGTCAGGGTGATGAAGACTCCTCCCTCCCTTAAGAACCACAACAGTGGAGTCAACTTCAATGTGTTGGGTCCAGACATGATGATGTTTGCCATGTAGGTGATCCCAGCGAGCAGATCGGAAAGAGTCAGGTTACCCAGGAGGTAATACATGGGCACATGGAACTTTTTGTTGCTTCGAATTGCAAGGAGGACAACAGCGTTCTCCAGAACGATGAGGATACACACCACCAGGAATGTAATGCCCTCAGGTTTGAGCCCTTCACGGTACCGGTCACCCTGCAGTTTGCCAGTATAATTGTAATGCTCCACAATAACGGAATTGTCCTGGTACTTCCAGAAGAACTGTAGGCAGCCATGAGAGGAGGACGGGGAGATGCTTGGCATCACTGTTGTGGTGTGGAGAACATGAGCAGTCCTCGAATACTCCATGCTGATGTTGTTTCTCTCAGTCAGCTATCTTGTCATACCTTTTACCTCATTGACCCTTTTTTTTTTATTTATAATTTTGCAACATTCAGCATGCAAAGGCTCCAACAGAAGAGAGCTCTATACATCCCACCAACACTTGATCCTGCAAAAACAAATGAAAAAACATTCAATTATCTTCCATCTTATCTCTTATAGAGAGATAATATTCATGTAAACACATAGACATTAACATAAATATGATGAGAAAACAGTCACAACATGCACTTGCACTTTAATAATGCATTTCTCCTTTCGCCATATTTTCCTAATCTAGTCTGTTTGAAGTTTTCCAAGCATGCAAACCTAATTTAATAATTAGTCTCTCGGTGAACTCTTAGGAAAACTCTGAACATATGGTCATCATTTGAAGGCAGAAATCCTATGATCTAAGTTATGAGGGATATTTGAGCGACATTCCTAAGAATCATGATGGTCTCGTGCGAGGAATCACTCCTCTCACACTTCAGCCATCATGTGGTACTATTTAACAAATTCTCTGCATATTTGTAATTTATTCACGCCTGCTACGAAAGGGGAAATTGATTCTTTAAGTCAGTTTAGCGTTAGAGTTTCTTTATAACCAGCATGTAAATAATCTTTTTATGTGCTTGTAAAATACAGAGTTTAAACTTTTATTGTTTAGTTTTAGTATTTTTTTAGTTTTTGGATAAAATACATACACTTTATGTTATAATTTTTTTAATTGTTTTTTGGGGATCTCTCTCTTTTTACATATTTGTGTGTGTGTTTTATTTTAATCAAGCCCAGTCCCAAATGCCCTATAAAAAGAGATTCAAATCTCATGTAACAATATGTAAAGTGTACATTAACAACAACCATTTAAAAAAAAAGATGATCTACCCTCAGATCTCTAAGCACATGAATAGAGAAAATGAAAACCAAGCAACAATATGGTTTGTTAAAAAAAGGCCTTACCTTAAAGGGGCCGAAACATCTCAGAACGTAGAATCCAGACAGGAACTTGAACTCACTACGGTACACTGACGACTGAATGTAATGACAAGTACTCACGAGTGAGTAAGAAAGGGAGACATGCAAAGCTGAAAAAGGGGCTGGGTCTCCCCCCAAACCCACCCACTCTCCCCTCTCCACAGTGGAACCAGCGACAGTGAACATGTAGCGACAGATGAAATGATTTCTTCTGGCTGAATGAATTCAGGCCTGACAGAACTGTGCTGCTTGTCACAACCAGTGACAGTGAAAGTTTCTTCAGAAACAAGGATTTATTATCAGCTTTTTTTATGCCACCTCCTAACTACATGAGCAGTTCATTAAAAGTCAGGAGAACAGATATGAAAAGGCTTTATCTTTCAAGGCTGGGCCAGTGTTCACTCCTTCAGAGTCATCCCGCAGTAGTTATGAAGAATAATACAAGAATAATATGAATGATTAGAAAATCTGACAACATTGGTTCTAGTAAGCGATCTGGAGTTCAGTCCATGTTTTGCTTTTGCTACCTACAGTAGTTTGCTGCAGCAGGATTTCTATAACCTGTATTTCACTCATTTTTTCACTCATTTTAGATGAAGTCCTGTCAACAGATTAAAACATTTGGAGATTAAGGAATTCATTTCAGAATAATTAAGTAAGACGGTTCACTAATTCACAGTTGGCTTTGAATTGAGCAATTGAAAATAAGCATCCCATGGTAACAGTCGATATTGTATCACAAAACCAAATGTTGAGGGTAATTTGGCAACTTGGAAATGGGGAGCCCCAAAAATCATACACGTCAATAGTAGTCGTCCAAATCTTTCTACGAGAAATGACATAATGTTTTAATCCGAGAATAGTTTTTCGATGCAGGGCCACATCTATTTCGTCCCTGTTCCTGGTCATTGGCCTTCGGATTGGTTAAAAGATCTCGATGGACTTCTGCCATGACCACGTTTGCTTGTCTGATAGCTTGTCTGTAAACTACCTAGATTTCTGTCCCTGACTTCGAATCTTCAACTTTTAGGTCTCGCTTAATCTCTTTAAAAGAGCGTGCCCACGCCTGCAGCAACCCTGTGGCCCAGAGTCTCCTCGTCCTAGAACATTGCAGTTCTGGCCCCACCTGATCCATTTTTCATCAGAGAAAAATACCATCTTTTTGTCAAAACAAAACATATTTTTGTCAGTAATAATTAATAATACAACAAACTAACGGACAGGGGGTTTTGAGGGGGCCTCTGAGCTGAAGAATATTAATGATCCTAAAGCATTTTGATGATTTCATTAAGAAGGAAGTTTGTGTTCCCCTACTCAAGTGTTAAATAGATGTTTTCAGAGAATTATCAGTCGCAGCGATGAAGTCATTCTGCTGATCTGTGGTGCTGCGGGATTCCCGAATATTCTTACTGTTGGGGAGAGTTCTGCAAGCTTAAACAAGCTTCCCTGGCTCGCCTACAAATCTGCCGCGGGGCCTGAAGTATGTAAGACAGCACGAAAACCCAAAAAAGCGTTTTCTGAAGAAAAGTGTACCATCCGGATCCTTGATCCTGTTTCAACCAGAAAATCAAGTCACTCTGTATCGTCAGGTAGTTTTAATTATAAGATGATAGCAAAGGGTTTTCACACACATTTCTTGGCAAATATTTGCATGTAGATCAAACCGTCAAACCACTTAAGCAAATATTTGATCACATTCTGAATGCTTTGTCACCTTATTAAAATGAAGGTAAACAGATTTGTTTGAACAGTACAATTAGTTTAAGAGAAGTTTAACATAAAGGGTTCAGTTGAAAGAAGGATCAAATCAAATAAATAAAAAAATAAAAAAGAATAACTAATGAATAAACACATGGTAAGGAAATAATACAGGTAGTATTTGATAATTTATTTGAAATAGTATATTTTGATAACATTAAGAAGTTAAAGAAAATAAATAAAGCAGTAGACTTAAAGGAAATGAATACATTAATTACACATCAATACAATATAATTTAATTAGATGTAAAAAGGAGAAGAATCAAAAGAAATGACTGTTTTTTAATTTGAATAGATTCACAAGTGTGAACATTGATACAATAAATAAGCATGTTTTGGAAAATAACGGCAAATTTATTTTTGATTGCTTTAAATCATTGTATCTCTAATACAATTACAAACCAACCAGAAGAAGACACACAAACAATTGCTCGTGAACAAAACTAAGGATTAAACATTAGAAAAATGTCACTCATGAAAAGTACAAATGACCTTTTTTTCAAATTCATGGTTCCTCGCTGAACTCACCGTACACAGAGAGGCCACTATCAGCCCCGAACCCCACTTTTTCTGAAGACAAATTTGGTTTTCCAGATTTTCCAAAGTTGTGTCTGGAGAACGTTGAAGATTAATATCCTGCCCGGGATGAAAGGCTGACTTGAGAGGCTGATATTGAATTTGACGTGACACAGAGGGGCCTCGCTGATTTAAATCAACCCACATGAAAACATATCAGGATGCCTTCTTTGTTCATTTTGAATTTTAAGGTTATGTGGTGTCTTGCTGAATGTCTGGGAAGTCTGGACCACCTACAGCCCAGCGTAGCATGTTTGTCTTTCTCGTTTGACTGTGAGAAGAGGTGGGGGTTCAGAGTGAACTTGTGCTGCTGCCTCACAGTGGGCTAAGGAGGACGTGTGATCTATAGTGCTTTGAGACAGACTCAGTCTTGGCTGATAAGGAAACATTCCTTCTATCTTTTTTTCTAAAAACATTTGTCATTGTGACCAATGGCAGACCTGGAGGTACATTTCACAAACACACTCATCCGAGTGTTTGTTTGCATGCTTTGCGTGAGTTACCATGGTTTGAAACCCAGAAGCCACTTATTAGAATGCTTTTGAAGTTCCTTAAAGTGCGGCAGCTTCAGAAAAAACGTTGTGTAAAGAGGACAGTTGGTGAAATGGCGATATGGTCTCAGCTGATAACAGCTGGAGGATGCTTTGAGATGCAGTGAGAAGAAATGACTCATGGCAATTAGACTTCTTCTTACAGGAAATGACCCACTATTGCGGTTATTACATTGATAAGAGCAGATAAGGTCTTAAATTAAGGGAAACTGAGAGAGTGTGTGCTCTCATGCATGCCGGTGTTTGCAGTACACACACATATGTGTTGTGCTCTTTCATACCCCACAGAAGGTACATCTGAACCCACTCGCAGATTCAAACTACATTTTCTTTTCTGTAGAGGTCCAGGTCATTAAACTTCTTTGGTAATGTGGTTCCTCTCTCCTGGCGCTCAGGGACTTTTTTGGTTGAATATGATTGCAGTCTGGATGTGTTCACTACTAATGCTGTTTTAACTAGACCCAGATGTTCAAGCATCAAGATACACAGCAACACCTCAACTGCCACTTTCCCCTTAAACTAGGTTTTTCCTGCTCAGCCGGTCTTCCTCTTTTGCAGGCAGACCCCCATACGCAGAGTACACAAAAGCTTTTTTACCATAACCAGCTCCACACACCATTTTAAAGATTGATTGGGTCGACAATCGAAAATGAATGTCTGTATGGAGTAACCAACTTGACTGCTGGGATTTAAACGGCATATAAAGTATAGATGAAACAAAAGATGTTCCAGATGTTCAAAATTATGACCTATCTAATGAGACTCCCAACCCATCTTTGCAAAAACCCACCAGTTTTCCTCTTAGTATGACGTGTTCAAACAATGGTTCTGTGAACCACTGATATGTAAGATTGACATGTTGCACTTAGAAATGTGATTGGTTATCTACATTAGCGTCAGACCAAGAAATAGTCTATTGTTGATCACACATTTAGACAACACACACACACAACACAAAATTGAGCTTTTACTTGCCTTGTTTTGATGCAGTAGTAGGAACCTGTGTACCAACACTGGTACAGAATAAACACACAAAGTCAGGTTGGTTAGACTCAAGCAGGATTTGAACCAGGGACCTTGATGCTGCGCAGTTGCAGCATTAAATCAACCATTATAATGTGTGTTGACCAGGGCCGGGTCTAGACAGGCATGTATGAGGGGGCATTGTGCTGTTACTTACTTACTTATATGTAAGTTTGAGGGGGCACAACATTTATTTGAGGGGGCCAGGCCCAATCTTGCCCCTGCCTAGACCCGGCCCTGGTGTTGACCCTTCTAGTTAGTTAACAACTAGAAGACAGTATTGTATTGTGCTGCATTATCTAGAGAATTATCTGGCTCTGCAGAACAAAAGCACTTCATTTTTTTCCTGGATGAATATCTCCGGAGACATGATGGTAATCAGAAAAGATGGGCAGACAAAGACATTTCAACCACACGGCAGCCGCTCGGATATCTCTCAAACTCTCACTCAAGTAATCTGTTTCTTGAGTCATTCCTGCTCTGTTTCTCCTTGGTCCCTTGAAATTCCACTCCGACTCTGTTCTTACCACAAAAAAAGCTGAAACCAGTAAGAATGTAAATCAATGCCAGATCTCCCAGTATTGGCCCCACGCTACCAAAACAATTTTAAAGTGAATGCACAGGCCAGAACAGAACTTAACCTGAGAGCCACTCGTCAAGACCTCATGCCACTTCTGTTTTCTCCTGTTTGACATTCACAAATGTATTTTCAACACAGTGTTTGGGACTGATTCAGTTTGTACACAGAACAACGAGTAAGTCTGGATTGAATTTGACTTAATGTGGTTTTTCTTCAGTAACTTAGGATCTAAGAAATATTGCTGAACCAAGCTATACAATACAATACAAACAAACATTTAATATCATTTTTGACATTCACAGTCAGGGAAATATAGTCACCCCTGATCCTCAAAACATTAAATGTGTCAAGAAGAATCCCTTTGTTGATCCAGAGCTTCTACATCCAAATGTCTATCATTTGTTAATTTCCCCCGCAGGCAAAAAACACCACCGCCTCCCTCACTTAAGGAACCTCATTTCCAAGCTCTTATTCCATTCCCTTGGTATAAGACTTCAGGTCACGAATGCTCAGCTGGGTCCAGTTAAGTCTGCTCGAGTGCAAGTATCACTATATAGTTTCTGGAGGTGTTTCAGGAGTGGACACATGCCGATATAAACCACATGGCCCACTTTTAATTTGATTTGAGTTGTAAATGTTTCTTAAGTCTGATTCGATGTCAGGGAAACACGCTTCCAAATTTCACCCTCAAACTTTAGTTTAGTTGACAGAAAACCAAATGATACGGTTTCTCGTGCATCTGCTAAAAATTACTGCGGTCTTGATTTTATTCTGTTCCTATCCCTTAAGCTAAACCCGTCAATTTCAGTCAAAGCAATCTCCAAATCACCTTCAACTTTCAGGCAAATCAAATTTCAGAATAATCAAATAAACTCATCCAATTAATCCATTCCTTTCATTTAACAGCGATTCCACACGGACATGAAGATGTTTTCCATGCATGGCTTGACAATATAACATAGTTTTCCATCACTTCATTACATTTAGACATAAGTGTGCTTCAAACAGTTGCTCCATCGGGAAGATGATAAGGACGTCCTGAAAAGTGTATTTTGTGTGTTTACTAAAGACCTGATGTGATGCAGTGTTGACTACTTCTTGATAATGTTATTTAATTGCTTGCTCTTTGCACAACATAGTTGAAACACGCGTGTCATGGTATTAACCTTAAGACTGTTTTATATGAATTAGGTTGAAACTTTTAGAGTCAATATTGTTTATGTACATAAGTACTTCAATGTCAGTGTCATTCATCACTCTGGTACTGGAGAGGTCAGCAGGTCAAAGTTCGGCTCTTAGTTTTATACTTTGTTTTGGGACTTTTTAGGTTGGAAATGTATTTTTGTTTTTCCTGCCGTTGAGTGGTCTCACTCTTTCTGGTAGTTCAGTCAAAGAACATTCATGGCAGAAACACATCTCATGTCATCAGGAGTGAGAGCCCTGACTGAGGTATTTTAACATGTGTTATAGGAGCAGGGAAACGAGCCACTGGCAATGGATTTCACAAGCTTCCTGATGTGCCTCTGACATTCCCTCTGGGAATTGTCACAGACCGCCTTCCCCCTGCCCCCATTCCAAAGCCGCCGGCTGCAATGGTGACGATATATGTTTAAAAAGCATGGTAGATACACGTGTGGAGGAGAGAAACACACAGCACACAACAACAAAGCCATTAATGTTATCTGGTTGCGACACATAAAACAAGTTGATGAACACAAAAACATGGAGACCAGAGTGCACCTCCGAGTTCAGAGCCAAAAAAATACCGGCCCCTGAAGAGAAATGGTCCTCCTCTTTGAAGTTTGTTTGGAATAGATGGCAGACGACACCCCATAAGTCAACGTGTGATCCTTTAATGTCCTTTTAAACATACACACTCTCTGCATCCTTTCTTCTGACTCAGATTTGTGTACCATGTAGCACTTTATGCCTCTGCACTTGAAAAGGACATTTACAATGTTATGAAACATTCGTTTGAGAATCATAAACTTGGAGACCACTCATGCACAGACAACAGATCATCAAGATGATACATTCATCCAGGAAGCTTGTCATCCTTTGAGACTCTGAGTAGAGAGGCATTTGTTGGACATCAAAGGCAGCCCACCGAGCTGCCTCGGACCTCAGCAGCATTGTAATGTTTAGAAGAACATATTGAGATCCATCCGTACCCATGTTGAGTGTGAATTGTTAGACGAGTACCAAGGTTCTCTATTAGTCTTGTTCACCACTACAGCGAAATGTTATACCCAACTAATCACTGCAGTGTGTCTTTTTGTACAAATCTATATATCATTTGAAAATAATTTAGTGAGATATTATGTATATAAGTCACACCCATCTAAAAATGCATGGACTGGCTGGACTGACTTACAACCAGTTAATTAAATTATATCTGCTATCCTACTTAATTGGCAGTCCTTGCAGAGAACTGATCCAATCCATGCTAGACATACAGACAAGATCTAAGAACATGTCAAAAAGTTGTAAATATATTTGTATTTAGTAGAATAAAATTCAATAGAGCTGCAACAACCCAACACTCTACATTTACTTTAATGTGATAAAAACGGCATCAGTCAGACTTGGTACATTTTGTAGAATTATAGATCAACATTAAACACATGAGTATATAAGTAAGAAAAAAAACAAGATAGGGACCTTCAAGAATATTTCATTCACAACAAAGAGATCCCAATAAAACAAAAAACCTTCTCATAACCCCAGCATTTCAGAGTCCGATCTTAATACTTGGATGTAACTCCTTGGAATTTGAAACTCCTTTTACCCCTTAAGCCATACTCTTCCTCTCCAACACAGCTGACAATTTCACACTCATCTTAAGGCATGTCACATTGGAAAACTCTGTTAGTTCCCAGAAGCTGCTCATTTGCTGCTACATTTTCCAGATAGACAAATACAGAAATGAGGATGAAGTGCTTTATGAACCTGTTAATAGTCCAGGTTTTAAATCCACACAACTAATGAGATTAAAGGATCATAAATACTTGTAAAAGGTGATATTTCTTTCTTAAGATGATTCGTAATTTATTGGATTTAAATTCAATATCATTAAAAACCGAGAACAAGGAAAGTGTAAAAACTAATTTACCTTTAGAAGTTGCCATATTTAAGATTTAACAACTTTTTTTTTTCTACTTGCATAGATGTACAAAAATGGTATATAACATAATTTATTTATTCTTCTTCTGTATTATTAGTGTTTATTGTTTCGTGTGAGGACACGTTTGACAGTGAGTTAAATGGTTTCATAACTTCTTAAAAAATCAAATATACTTATGAAAATAACACTTTTTATATTTAAAATTCCTGTGTTTGAAAACTCAGTGAAAAAAAACAACAACATTTCAATGACTTTTTTGACAGTTGATCAGATTTGCTAAAAGTGGTTTATGAACTTTATATTTTACGGTTAGAGAAGCTGGAATGTCGCCCTGGGTCATGTAGACATTTACTTATTTTTAACTTCCAAAAGGCTTTTAAAAGTGAGCGACACTCTTAACTTATCTTCTTCTGTTTATCTCCATCACATGTATCCCAGATAATTTTTTAAACATGTGACCTTTTTACCATTGTTTTCCTCTGTGACAACCCCCCAGACTCTCGACCGCCTCTCAACATCACTTTTCCCGATTCAATTAGGAAGTGTGAAACGTTAGCACGTTGCACCTCGTGAGCCAAACACGTAAGTGAGCTACGAGCAGCTGTTCAGGGCAACATCATAACACATTACACATGATCTGTTAAGAGCCACAGCTCAGTGACTCCATCCAGATGTTATCTACTTCCTGGACATTAAGGAAGTTGTGATTCAATTGTTATATTTTATATCTGTATATCTTGTTATTTGCATGTTTGTACATCCAGTGTTGTAAACAAGGCTAATTACCACAAACTCCATTGTGGCGTTGGTACATTATTCCAGCTCTTCATCTAAACATTGGATCGACAAACATCACTCACTCTGACGTCAAGAAGATTTGTCCAAACTTGACAGCTGTGTCCTCCAGGGAAACGTGTTAGGATCGCTGATATTTGAGCGTGTGGGATCAAGCTTTTTTCCAAATTTCATTGGCAATCGTACTTCCGAACTGGAAAGAAACTGAAGAACTTTTGTGATATATTTATTTATTTATATTTTAATAAAAAATACTGTTGGTTAAACATTTTAAGTCTCAGTGGAAAAACGATATAATAATATAAAACAAAAACTTTTGTTACACTGCTCTCAAAAAATAGTAGACGATGTGTGACTAATTATATCTATGAATCTTGAGTCTTCTTAAAAAGTCTAGAGCACACTGTGATCTTCAACGTGCCGGCGGATCCCAGGATCATCAAACTGTCGTCTGAACGCTGACTCGTCAAAGTGACAGACAAGTGGTGGGAGTTCAGAAGTTCAACTTCAACAAGTCAGCAGAATCTTTGACGGACTGTTTCTAACAGGTACAGGATTTTTAAAAGCGGTTGTTCTAATTGAAATTGCAAAAATATTGCAAACAAGCATCATAAAAATAAACCAAAATGACCACCTGTATTTATTCCAACATCTGATCTTTGATCCTCATCAAGTTACCAAAACATGAGGTTATTCTTTATCTGAAGTTTTCAACATCACAGACTCAGCGATCATTAATTAGAAGAACTGGCATCTGAAGTCTTTTTTATTTTACTGTCGCAGTCGTCTCGGGGGCTGAGTTTAATGAAGGGGGTTCACACATCTGCTGCTCCCGAAACCTACTTCAATTTGATGTTGATCTGCACACAGCATGTTCCTTATAAACAAGTTAGGGTTGTTAGTTTCCACATGTAATCATCTATGAGAATCGCTTTTATCTTGTTGGCAACCAGATGACACTGTACAACTTTAAACAAAACTTTGAATATCTGCCGAAACGTTCAACTGATGCCCTGTAATGTTAACTGAAGCCAACTGAACAAATACAAAATATAAGCCTCATTCCAAGCGTTAAATCCCCCACTGCTCCCTCCGCCCAGTGTCACCGCGTCCTGACTGCGATAATGGCGGGTTTAAGATTAAACCTAAAAAAGTGCATTAGAGCTCAAGGCAAGCAGCTGATGTCACATCCATATTGTGAGTCATTTTGTCTTCATTACCATATGTTTGTGTCCTTGATTAAGAAAAAAAAAATGGTTCTATTTCCTTTTGGCATTTGAAATATTTGTCACACTACATGAAAGATATATTAACTTTAATAAATTAATAAATGTATTGAATGTAAATAATCAGCTTGAAATCTTGATCAGAATTGTAGGGTAGAATTTAAATAATAACTTCTCATGATGACTCGTTTCAAATGTATCCATTTGTTTTTTGTCATGCTGAGTTGTCTCAAATCTTTATTGGCACCATTTAATGGTAATAAGTCATAATTTCCTGGAAAAAAAACATTTGAGAAGAATAATTAAATCTTTTGTCTTATCTTAAAGTGTCAATGATTTATCTCGGCAGTCACTCATCACTAAATATCAAATATTTGATCCAATTTACTGCCCCATCTACATTGCTAATTCCGACCATGGTCTTCAGGAAGACATGGAAAGAAAGATCATTTGTCTTTGGAATCTTTCCAAGAAAGAAAGAGTGAGAGGCTCAGAATATTCGTTGTGAATACATCTAATTCATGACATCACCCTGATGCAATGTTCTGGTTGTGCCGAGGAGGTTCCGGAGCAAGTTGAAAAGGGTTACCTCTCAGAGCTCGTCTGGTAACACCTCGGCGTTCCCTGAGAGTTGGAAAAAATGAAAGGATGAATGGTTCACCAGCATGAAGTTAAAGCCTAGACTCAAATTTAAACACATTTTTAAGGGCTCCCTCCTATGTTAGAACTGTTTATTTTTTCAGCCCCACTGCCACGTTCACTGCCATGAAAACATGAATAAATAAACATCTCAAAATGTTAAATAGTGCTGCTTTATGGGGTTGGCAGATTAAAAACCTTCAACATGTTCACGTTTCCACCTTAGATTAAGATGATTTCCAAAGATTTTAACCATTATCTGACCTCTTCTATTAAGTGTTTTTTAAACATGTTCACTGACTCTACAACTTCAGTTTAGAACAAACCAACAATCCAAACTATTGTCTGCTGTAACAACAGATGCACAGTCTCCAGAGAGCTCTGACCCACATAGGGAATCTATGAGCAGATACACAAGTTCTATGTGGTTAATGGACGTCTGCCAAGTATGGTCAGAAGAGCCAATTCTCCATCTTCAGCGTGGAAGTTGATGATGCAAGCTACATAGCGGGCGAATGAGTGTAAACAAGCTCTGTTGTTCAGACAACTGGAGCTATTACCAGCCACATCAGAAACCCAAAGCTCTCTCCTTATTTAACATCCCCTTGATCTCCACTCATTTTCAAAAGCCCCTCTCCTCCATCCCTCCCACTAGCCCTCCCTCCCCTCCTCCATTCTCTAAGGGTTCGGCGCTTTTCCCTCTATAAACAAGGAACATACCTTTCTTCAAAAGTCCATGTCAAGCGTTGAACATCTTTCAGAACAGCAAAGTTTATTTTCAGCAAGAACACAGGAAGCCAAAACGTATGGACTCCAATGGAGCGGCACCTCAGCCAGAGTGTGAGCCAGCTTCAGCGGTTTGTGGGTGAGGCCCACTGGAGCTTCTAGCCAGGAAGAGCAATTTACCTCACACAGTCAGAACCTGCTGAACTGAGTAGAAAAACATTCCGTCAGACACTTTCCAGAACACACATTTCTGTCCATATTTACATTAGAAAATCTCTTCTCCATATTGATTTCAGACAGCCTGCTCATGTTCAAGTGTATGCATGTGTGTGTGTGAGGGACAGACTCACTAAAGGATGTCTACACGGACAACATTGAAGAGATTCTTCATCGGAGGCGACAGAAAGATTCTACATAGAGGCCTGCTACTCACTCAGGGCTTCCCAAGCAAATTCCTTTCAAGCGTGTATTACATCTGCACGGTTGAGGAGGGACTTTGATGATGATTATTTTTTCATTTTTAATTAGCATAACTTCACCAGTTACAAACAGTTAAGAAAGAAAAATAACAATCAAAGGGTATATTAGTCTTGTGTTCATCCTGTGGTGAGGTATCATTGTCCAACAACAGTATTTCATAAATAGCTAATTTAAGCTTAGTTCTTTTTGGGGTTCATTAAATATTGGACCTGGTAGAACCAGAGCTGCACAGCTATGTATTGATGTGCAGATGAAGCTTCATGAAGCATTGAAGCCTTTCATCCAATTGATTCACTCAAGGACAAAGCTTCTTGAAGCTTAATTTGCTCTAGCAGGACATCTACTGGACACACAAATATCAGTTGGCCTGAATTGGAAGTGTGTGGCACTTTGCAGAAAGCCTGTGAATAAAACTATCAGCAAAATAAAGAAGTATGCAAAACATGTAGTGATGGCAGTATTCTGTGTGTGTGTGTGTGTGTGTGTGTGTTTGTGTGTGTATATATATATGTATATAGAGATTGGTCTGGGGTATTGACGATGATTGTGCTTTTGGAACATTGAGGTTTGGCCAGTGCTTACGGTTTAGGGGACACATCATTGTTTTTTATTTAAAAACAACAATTTCTCCACTGTGGCAGGTCTTAGGCCATTTCTTTTTTCGGACAAAATTTCTCCTGCTTTCGAAAACACCCGCTCACAGGTGAGGCAGGCGTACACAAGAATGTCACTGCCAACTTATATAAATGGGGGTACACATGTTTCTGTCTTTGCCAGTATTGAAGGGGGTCCTCCAGCCTTCCAATATTTGGCTCCATTTATAGCGTTGGACCTCAATATTTGATTCTGCGATATCATTTTGTGTTTGTGTCTGCTTGATGCTGCCATCCTCAGCTCCTCCCCTGTATAAAGCAAGCATCGATAAGAAAGAAAATGAAATAGTTACTGAGGTGTTTATGATCCGAACTACAGACAGGTAGAATGAGTTATAGAAAGGGGAATATTCTAACATTTTTGTTATTTGAAAAGCAAATTATTTCGTAACTCGAATTTTTTTATTGCATTGTACTGTTGTTTGTTATTATTAGTAAAACAGCTTCAGTCAATCAGCGGCTTCGTCACATGTAGTGCGGACACTTCCGTTGGTCTCAAAGTCACATGTGACATGTTGACGAAGATCGTCTTTTTGTCAATATAAATGTTTTATGTGTGGTAAAAAGTATCATGTAAACATTCTGTTGACGTTTCTTTAACCCATAAAAAATATTTTTAAGAGACGTTTGCATATGCAGCGTGTGATGTCATCACGTAGGAAGTGGGGGGCCCGATATTGTAGGGGGGACCGAAATTGTACCTACACCGGTTTGGTTGTCTAAATAATCTACATCAAATTCTTTTAGTTTTCTCTCCAATCTTTTTCTCGTTGGTCCTCAGTCTTCTTATGCGAAGAGAAGGAGATTATTTTTTCACAAAGTACTGCTTTAGATGTTTCCCAGAGAAGGGAAGCAGAGATGTTTGGTGTGTCATTAGTTTCTAGAAAGAAGGACCATTGTTTCTTAAAATTATTATCAAATCTTTATCTTTTAGTAGAGATGTCTTTCTTATCCACCACCACGTATCGAGACTGGGGAGGAGACGGTTCCTCGAAACGAAAACCCTATAAACCTCCATGAAGTGGAAGACTTCAGTAGAGGTTAAATATTTAGACCAAGTGTGACTGGTGCGTGGTTGCTTACTAAATTATTATGGGCTGGATTTTTGTTTCTGATATGATTGATTGTATAGGCTTACTTGTAAAGAAGTCATCTATTCTAGATGAAGTGTGATGTACTGTACCTGTGAGAAGTATGTAAATCCTCTCTCATCCTGATGTTTCAGTCTCCAGCTATCAGCCAGTCCAAATTCCTCCATGTACTGTTTTAGAACTGCCGATGAAGGTCTAGTATTTGTGATTGAACTGGATCTGTCCTGGACTGGATCAAGCACAGTATTAAAGTCACCTCCTATAATGAACGAACTCTGTCCAGTAGGGAGCGCTGTCCTGGGGAAGCCTCGCCTCTCTGGTCGTGGGGGAGACACAGACACAGGAATTCACTTCTTTTGAGTCTCAGATGATCTTGGTTGGTTCTACAATACCTTTCTATTGTGTGTCAATCTACCGCCCGCCTGGTCCTGTGGCAGTGTTCTTGAAAGACTTCAGTGACTTCTTATCTTCCATTATTCAAATGGATTCTGTTGTTATTCTTGGAGACTTTAATCTTCATGTTGATGACGTCACATCTTGCTCTGCTAAAGAACTTTTAACTTTAACAGAAGCCTTTAATTTTGAGCAACATGTTTCTGAACCCACTCATCAAAAAGGCCACATTTTAGACTTAGTTTTTACTCCTGGCCAGGACATTTCTAATGTATCTGTACATGATGTCCATCTGAGTGATCATTCTCTTGTCTTGTTTAACCTGGACTTCATCCCTGAACACAAGCCTTTGAAAGTTAGGTCTCAGAGGCGTGTCATCTCAACTGATACTGCAGACAGTTTTTCTGCTATGTTTGACTTTCTTTCCTTTGATGACTGCCCAGACGTGGACAGTTTGATTCACTGTTTCACTACTCATTGTGTTGAAATACTGGATCAAGTGGCACCTGTTAAATCGAACTTGAAAATTCAGAAAAACTGTGCCCTTGGACAAATGAAGATCTCCTGAGTCTGAAGAGACTTTGTCGAAAGACTGAGCGTCTCTGGAAGTCCACTAAACTTGAGGTGCACAGACTTCACCTCAGGGATCTAATGTCTTCTTACAATGAGATGGTAGAAACTGCTAGATCTGATTACATCAGAAAACTGGTAGCAGCAAATAAGAAAAACCCCAAAGTGTTGTTTGACACGATTCATTCTCTCGTATCTGATTTGTACATGTACATGTACAGGATTTGTACTTTGTGGACTGGAGTAAGAGGAACCACTTGCAGCTGAACACCTCAAAGACCAAGGAGCTGGTCTTGGACTTCGGGAGGTCCAGGACAAAGCCACGTCCAGTGTCCATCAGAGGCGACGAGGTGGAGATAGTGGACAACTATAAGTACCTCGGTGTGTGGATGGACAGTAAACTGGACTGGTCCTGCAATACAGACCATGTATATAAGAAGGTTCAGAGTAGACTGTACTTTCTGAGGAGGCTTCGATCATTTAACATCTGCAAGAAGCTCCTCTGCATGTTCTACCAGTCTGTGGTGGCCAGTGTCATGTTCTTTGCTGTGGTGTGTTGGGGTGGAAATGTGTCCAAGGGGAGTGTCAACAGGTTGGACAGGTTGATCAGGAGGGCTGGCTCTGTGGTTGGAATGAAGCTGGACTCACTGGTGACAGTTGCTGAGAGGAGATCATTGAACAAACTACTGTCCATCATGGATGATGACAGTCATCCTCTGAACACTGTCATCAGTGAGCGGAGAAGCAGAATGAGTGCACGAATGCTCCTACCCAGGTGCAAAACAAATAGACTCAGGGACTCATTCATCCCTCGGGCTATTAAATTGTACAATTCTGAGTTCGGGGGCAGGAGTGGAGTGAGAGTATCTGGATGTTCTGTTCTATGTTAGTCTTTGTATCCTTTGTCTTTGTTGTTTTTCTTTGACCTATGTTCTTTGTCTTTATCTTTAGACTTAGATTGTGTCATCTTGTTCTTCCTCTTTATGTTCTTCTTCTTATTTAATTTTTTATGTATTATGTTTTTTATTGTTTATGAAAAATTGCTGGCTATTGGTAAAAAACAAAATCAATAAAGTTTTACCTTACCTTACCTTACCTTACCTTATCTCCTGCTCCTCAAATCACACCTGTCTTCTCTGAAGCTGACAGCAATGCATTGTTGAGATTTTTCATTGACAAAATTAAATTGATCAAAGAGAAAATCTCTCCCCCTTTGTTTGGAAGCCCTACTGTCTCTGAGCCCCTCTCCTCCTCTTGGTCCTCCTTCACTGCTGTATCTTTGGGTGATATTTCAGCACTAGTGAACAAGAAGAAACCCTCCTCTTATTCAGATGACGTCCTTCCTTGTAGGCTTTTTATCAAAGTATTTGATGTAATTGGCCCCTGGGTTACCAATATGATGAACCTCTCCCTTTCCACAAGGGGTTTTCCCCAATGCATTTAAACATGCCATTGTGGAGCCTCTGCTCAAAAAAACAGGCTTAGACTCAACTGACCTCAGTAATTTCAGGCCCATTTCTAAGCTCCCTTTCTTGTCCAAGATCTTAGAGATAGTGGTGTCTGAAATGAAGTCTTTGTTGCTGGATCAGAGCGACATCCATGAGAAGTTTCAGTCTGGCTTCCGTAAACATCACTCTACGGATACAGCTTTATTGAAAGTGTCCAGTGACATCATGATGTCGACTGACTCGGGTCAATACACTGTTCTGGTTCTCTTGGATCTGTCCTCAGCCTTTGACACAGATGATCACCAGATCCTGCTAAGAAGACTGAGAGATGAAGTGGGACTGTCTGGGTCTGTGTTAGAATGGTTCTCATCTTACCTTTCTGGGCGCAGTTTTAGTGTATCTGCCAATCAAATGAGGTCTGAATCGGCAGATCTGTTGTGTGGAGTCCCTCAAGGTTCTGTTCTGGGTCCTTTATTGTTATGTACTTGATTCCTCTCGGTAAAATCATTCAGAGATTTCCTGATGTTTCTTATCACTTTTTTGCTGATGACATCCAGCTCTACTGCTCTTTTGATCCAACTGAGCCTCAGAGGCTGAACAGCTTAGTCAATTGTTTGCTAGAAATCAAACAATGGCTGAGTGAAAACACTTTGCAGCTAAATGTGGACAAAACTGAAACTCTGGTGATTGCTCCTGATGATAAGGTTCCAGGGTTGAGTCAGTACTTGGGTGACTTAAGTCAGTCTGTCAAACTGAGCCTGAGAAACCTGGGTGTTGTATTTGATAAAGACATGTCTCTTGTTCAACACTGCAGGAAACTGACCAGAAACTGTTTCCTTCAACTGAGAAAAATCTCTAAACTAAGGAAAATGTTGTCACAACATGATCTGGAGCTTGTAATCCATGCGTTTGTGTCTTCTCGCCTGGACTATTGCAACAGTTTATTTTCATGTCTTAACAAGAAGGAGCTGTCTCCCCTCAGTTGATTAAGAACTCTGCAGCGGGAATTCTGACTGCTCCACTAGAACAACTCACATTTCTCCGATCCTTAAAACTCTTCACTGGCTTCCAGTTTCTTTCAGGATCAACTTTAAAATTCTGGTTCTTACTTTCAGAGCTATTCATGGTCAGGCTCCTCCTTACATCAGTGATCTGATCCAGCCTTACACCCCATCTCGGGCTCTGAGGTCTGTGGATCAAAATCTACTGATGGTTCCATGCACACGATTCAGGACCAGAGGAGAGAAATCCTTCCAGGCTGTTGATCCTAAGCTTTGGAACGATCTTCCTCTCTCTTTGGGCTTGATGGAGTCTACTGACTCTTTCAAGAAACAACTTAAGATGTTCTTATTTGTTCAGGCTTTACCTTGTTTTTTTGGAACTCCTGTTGTGTTATCAGTTTTATCTTGCCCTTTAAAGTATATACTTTATTGAGTATTGTTTTGATTGTTTAAGCGCTTTGTGACCCTGGTCTGGAAAAGCGCTGTAAATATAAAAATGACTTACTTACTTACTTACTATAATCAGATCAGAACTGAGTAAATCAATTAGATTTGAGAATAATGTGTGGAAGAAATCTGGGTCGTCCTTGTCTGGCCCATACACACTAACTATGGTCATATTTTCTTTGTTATCTAGGGAGATATTAATTATGACATATCAACCTTCTGGATCTGAGATGGAAGTTTTGAGTGTGAATTTAATTTTATTATTCATTGAGAATGCAGTCCTTCTTTGTCTAGAGTTGAAATTTGCTACAAAGATGTGCAGGAAGTTAGGAGATTTCTTGAATCAACCAGGTGAGTTTCCTGTAAAAGACATATGTCTGAGTGTGTTTTGTTAGTTGAATATTACATGTAATGACTTTTGCCTGATTACAAAATCCACAAACATTCCAGCTAGTAAACCTAAGCATGTCTATCAATCAGTAGGTCTAGGTGCTAAACGCGTTATGGTTTAACATAAGCGGTTGCATTAATTCAGAATAACCACGGGGTCAGATTTGTATTGCGGAACAGCTGACCTTCAATATAGAGTTGATCCTTCGCGATAACTGCCCTTATCTGTTTCTCCAGGTGAGTCAGTGATGTTGACTTAAATGATGCCTCCAAACTGCAGGGGTACTTCTCTCTGGTGAGTTTATGATTGATTGACATGCCACACAAACCTCTCTGTGCCGCTGATATTACACATTCCCAACGGACAGGAGATCAGCGGGAAATGTTCCAGGGGCAGCAGCATCAGGCGAAGCAGATGAATGATTTATGACGCCTCACAAGTTGGAGAAATCTGCTCCCACGGTATGTAAATATGGGGGCGAAAGGAAGTGTGGGAGATAGAAATAGAAGAACATCCACACTAACAGGTATTTGGCCCAAAGCTACACGCCTTCTGTTGGTGAGGTAAGGAAAGAAAAAAAATTACATGTGATGGATTCTTTCCATTGAGGGAATTTCCAGACTGCGGCAGGTTACAATTATACCTGTCTACTAGTTAAACTTTTTTAAACAGCAAAAATGTAATCAAAGTACAGCTGCTAACAACTTCCCGTCTTTCTGTACATCTTTTTTCCCCAGAACTTGAAAGGTTTTTGAAATAAAGTTTTGAAATAATGGCCATTCACATGTATCGCTGATAGCTTGAGGTTATTTATATATGTGTCATACGTCTGGATTACAACTCTGGGTTCTTCATGACCAATGTGTGTCGTCATGTTGTTTAAACTGATGACTCACCATCAGTGTGAGCTATTTATAAATTATTCGTTTTTTTTTTACATGTGGCTGCATGTGTATAGTTTTTTTTATTTGGGCTTCATGAGTAACACTGGGAGAGGTGGATGAAGCAAGAAAACCCCACAGGTAACCTTCATGAGGTCTACGTGTGGTATGAACTGCTGAAATGTAAATATTTGATATCAAATGTGTCCCTTCACAAAATTGCAGGTTTAAATGAAATATCAAACCCATTCAAACTTCCTCACAAACTCTTTCTCTGTGTTTCGCTGTTTAGACACATGAGTGTGTGTTCATGTCTTGGAATGTGTCCGAGTCACAAGACTGACTCACAAAGTGTCTTCTAACCCACCTGTTCTCCTCACTGTCTGGTTCTGGTGAGTCTGTTGATTTCAAGATGTCATATAGCTAATTCTTTTTTTTTTTTTAAAGTCTATGCAGGGAATATATGACTGACAGCAAACAGGCCACAGTGTGCTTGTGGCCGCATGAGCAGGAAACCCCAGAGTTGTAATTCAGTTCAGTGTCAGCAGTGGTGAAAATATGTCACAGATCTGGCCGAGCTGAACCTCTTAAGACATACCAAGACCGTTCAACTGCCACGTCTTTATCATCTTGATCCTGGTGTCTTGAGTGCACACATCTGTGTGGACCATATGGAAGAGGATGTCAGATAAGTGATGGAATGTGCTTTAAAAGGTACAAAGGTTACGAGAGTAGAGTCCAAAGTCTTTTTTTCTGCCATCAGCCTGTCAGTGGGTGGAATGAATACAACTTTTTATTTTTATTTTGTTTTATTTCTGCACATTGCTTCATTAAAAAGTTGAATTAAAGTTTTTTATTAGGCTCATATTAAATAGAAAATGATGTTAACCTGCTCAATATCGACTTATAATACTTCATTGAGTAAACAAAAAATTCAAGATCAGATTGTATAACTTTGTAGTTAATAGTTTCATGACAAATTAAAGTTCTTCCTGTCTTCATGGAATAATAATAATGTACCCTTGACTAAGCAAAGAGCTTTACAAGTCAGGGTTTCCCTACTAGTTGGATTCTTTGTCCATTCTCACACTCTTCTAAATCTGTCAAGTAATATCAGCTGTAAAAACATCACAAGTGAAAAGAAAGTACTCTTTGAGGCTCACTCTACTACCCCAACGAACACACACTAAGTGAGCTAAAGGAAGAAGATGAAGTGTGGTAGCTCATTTTCTGAATGTAAAAACAAAATAACAACTATTTTGTGTAAGAGCTGTATCAGCGATTGCATTAGCATTGACTAAAACAGCACATCTCAATATGACACATCCTGATTTTGTCCACACAACACTTTACATCATAAAAATGTATATTGGACTCATCTGCATTCAAACTATCTTCACTAGGAACTAAAACAAACTAACTAAACAACTAAGACACATTTAGCATCTGCACAAAAAGGTTGAAAACTTTGAAAAGCATGTGTTTTTACAACATGAAACAGTTGAAGCGTTGATCACTGCATGTTCTAACCTAGCAGAACATTGTCAATATGAGCTGTTGCAGGATGAAATGAGACATCATGGCTTTTCTGGAAAGCTACAAATGAAGAAAAAGCTGTCTGCAATAAGACAACTCAAAGAAATAAAGAAACAGCAACCAATTAGGACCAAATTCTCAACAACCATATTGGGCAAGTGTGGTCACATGGAAAACACCAGACAGGGAAGACACATGGAAAATGACAACAGGATTTTCACAAGGGACAGGAAAGCTGTGGTCAATGTGGAAAAGGACCAGCACACTCCCGCATACTGCGCTGCACTGGAAGCAGAATGCAGGTATTGTGGACGAAAGGGACACTTTGCAGAAGTTTGCAGGTTAAAAGAAGGAGGTGCAGTATTCAAGGAGTAAGACAATCTTTTCCGGGGAGTCGTTTCAACAGAACCAAACCTAAAACATGAATTAAGACATTGAAAGTTAATGTCAAATTTCAAAGGACTGGGTTTCCTGAAAGGGGAATACAGGATCAAGCTGATCAATGCATTGTCTCCAATGCGACGTGTAGGGCTCCCATTAATTAACAAAGTCAAAGCAGAGCCCCAGAGAATAAGGAGACAATTGAGGTAATATTGTCCATCGAAGAAGCTACAGATGGGTGTGCAGGCATGATGGTCGCTCCAAACCCTGCAGGAAAGATCAGAATCTGATTGACCGAGGGAATGCGGGAGAAGCCAAAAGTGTATCTAGTCCCGCCCCTATTGCTCATAGAATGAAATATTTTCTTTTGCTTATTACATTTTGACATAAACATTTTTTTTTCTTTTATTTATTTACATCAACATTTTGGGAGATACTGCTATAAAAGACTGCCGTTCATGCAAGAACTGGAACATTGTCAAAAAAGGTTGGAAGGGACATTGTGTCATGCCATCGACATCCTTGTCTCTGGGTTAACACGTGAACAGCATGACTAAAGGCTGCACAGAGTTTTGAAGCAGCTTCAGGAGGAGGGCCTCACATTCAACAAATAAAGTGCCATTTTGCAGTCTTGGGGTTATGTTCCTTGGAGATACTAACTCCCAAAAATGACTCTGTCAAAAGGTTTGTGGGCATCGTTGACTACGTAGGAAAATTCTTCTAGGAGATAGCTGAACTCACCCAACCTCACCCTAGGTGAGCTGTTGACAGGTGGCATAGTATGCAGACAATGTTTGAAAAAAGACTGAAAACAGCATAGCCTCTGAGCAGGAAAAGCTTTTCCAACTCTACTGCAGCTGTATTGGCAGTACCACCTGGACCTGCTTGTTGATGGACCTCGGACCGTCCGGCAGGAGACTGAAATTGATGCGGACAAAAGAATAATGGTTCGAGAACTCTTTCTATCCCTCTGCTGTCCGGATAATGAATATTATATAATTAAATGTTATTACATTTATTTTACCTTATTTTTCTTAATAATTAATTATTTATATGGTAAATATTTTGTGGTAATATCTATTGTTTAATTCTAATTTATTTTATTCATTAATAACTTTTTATTTCATTCATATTATTTGCTTCTTTCATTCTTTAATCTTTTTTGATCTCTCATTAACTCACTCAACTTTTCCTGAGCATAAAGCTTTTAACAGCCAACTTTGTGAAAAAACAAAACAACCCCATATGACTCGACATGTTGACCCCTGAAACAAATGTGAGTTAAAAAAGACATGTTTTGATAATGCAGTACTTATGGATGCTGATAAGTCAATCTAAAAAAAACAAAAAAAACAAACACAAACAAAGTGACTTTGAATGGGCTGCTAAAAATAATTATGAAATGTATTTTTGTGTTTAAATAATAAGAAGGATTTAAGTTGTAAAAAGGATTTTTAATATAAAGTTAGTGAACTTTGATCTGATGCACTTGAACAGTATTGATGTCACTAGGTGTTTCAGGTCTTACAACAGCCACCCTTTTCCAGGCGTACCAGTCCCTAGCCTGTGTCCAGGTAACATTCTACTGCCCCAACCCATTTCTCCAACTTACCCATACTCATCTGTTTTCTTTCTCAGCAGCCTCCGCATTTTTATTCATGGCTCTCTTTCTATTGGCCCCCGTTAAGCCTAGTGTGCCAAAGGTCGTTTTCAGAGACTGACTGAAAATGCCCTAGCTGCCCACCTCCACTGGCATGCATCTAGTCCTCTCACCGTTTTACCGACATCTCTCATCCAGCTCCTGGTACTTCTCCCTCTTTCTATCCTCTAACTCCAGGAAGACCAGCTACCATGTAGCCTAAGAGCCCAGGATGGTATCTGGTCTTAACTTTGACTGGGTAATGTATGGTGGTCTTTTCAGATGCCTCTCTAGATCAACTGTCATCACCCAGTCTCGGGCCGTGGAGAGCAAACCAACAGAGCAGATATGCCCTTGGCTCTAACTTGGAGGTTGCGACTGGCTTTTATCCCATCACTAATTGCCTCAGAAATTGATTTAGGGCCTTTGTCTTGTCTGTATTCACATTGTAGACCCCTTGGACCAAGAACCTGATCCTCCACTGCCATATGTTCCTACAGGTGATTTCCTGCTCCTTCACCTGCTCCTACTCAATCCATGCACTTTGCAGCTTCATGACCATTGCCCTGCTGGTGTGTTCTTCTCCAACTGAGGCACACACTTCCTCCTGTACCAGCCTCTTCCTCTCCCTCCCACTGGCAGAATCCTTGTTACATCTGTATCTCTAGGTAATATTAGTAAAAATTACAATTTTACAGACATCGCTTATCCCGTGTGAATGCATTTAAAATAACGCAGGGGAGGTCACTTACAAAACACCGAGGTCCCCAGGTAATACTTTGTTGAATAGGGCTTAAGAAGAGGCAGATCAACCACACCAGAACAGAGCGACTAACACACATAAAAACTAATATTTTATATAAATATCTATATTTTTTTATCTGCCATTCAACATTTATTTTAAATCTGACAGGAATGGGATTGCATAAATATCCTGGTGAATGCAAATCTTGTAGCGTTGATAGTGTAACTTAGAATCATTGCCTTCGAAGGGGGGCATTAGAAAGATTTTAACTTGTTTTTTTGTCTACCCACATTTGCACACAAGTGCTTTTCACAAAACGGAAGAAAAAAACAAATGAAACTTTTTGTACTAGGAAAAATCTATTCATCACAATTTAGCGCCTCTCTACAACGAAATGCCCTCTTAATGACTTTGAGGAAAATAAATAATAGAAGACTGTTGAAGGTCGGGACCAAATGTCGCCTCGTCGATTTTTTTGTAACCCTGCAGTCAGGTAAATGTGTCTGCGCAGCTGGGTGCCTGATTATTGGGACAGAGAGGGGTGACCTCACCCCCCAGCAAACACCCACTCTTTGTTCCACTAGCACGTGTGACATTTAAATAAACCCTATCTGGATACAATACATAAGTAGGTAAAGTAAAGTAAAGCTCATTTATTACTGCACGTTAGAAGACATCTGGATCATGTAGCCTGTAACTGACTCCAGTTAGTCACGGAGTTAACACCTCCTTGTCCCCCGAGAGACATTTATAACTAAATGTTTCACTGAGGCCGTGGCTGTATAAGAAAGAGTAAATAATAGTCATTGCTACAATCATTTTTCAAACTACTGCATGATAAACATGAAAATTACAGCAGAGGAAAAAATAAATGTCAGGGACGTTCGCTCCCTACATCTGTCCAACAAGAACAGAGATGAAAGTCAAATAAATCATGTAATAAGAACAACCAGTTGAACCATAATCTCATGAGATGCAGGAAGGTGTGCACATTACTGTTCGCTGTGTCACAAAGTTAGCTCAGAGTTTTCTTGTACCAGTTACATTTATTCTGATGAGCCAGAGTATAAATACGCTGTGGTGGTAAAGGACACAGACTCATTTAGTAAAATATGCAAAGTCATGGAAACAAAGATGCATGATCATGGGCCCATTGCAAGAGCAGAGATCTTTCGCAGCAACATCCTGAAGACAAAGTTCCAATGAAACGCCTCTGGTCCTTCCTGCATGTATCATTAGACAGCAACTCTAAACAATTGGCTTCCACGATGGCCGTGTAACATGGTCATTGTGGGAAGTTTAAAAAAAAAATCACTCTCAGAGAGAAGCTGTGTTGCTCAGCTTATGTGTCTTACGCAGATCCAAAACACCAACTGCAACCAAGTGCAACATGACCAATTGTGTCACATCTCCCTTCCGGGGAAGTTTACTTTGTATTGGTGTATCTGGTCCCTGCCCTTCTCTCTCTCTCTCTTGACAGTTCCCAGGGCTGCACTCCGCGAGGTCCATAGCTGCTGATAATCAGGCAATCAGCCACCAGGGATAAACTTCAGACATTCCTGATAGTCAGCGTCAACAGGTTACTCTAATACTCCAGTAAATCTTGCTCCTGACTGACCTTCTGGGTTTACTCTGTACCTGTTCCTTGATTGTTGTCTTGACCGCCTTTTGAGTCAGCGTTTTTTTTTTCTCCTTCGGTGAGTTGCTTATAATTTTTTTTCTCCTCTCCCCTAGAGGATCGCGCGCCCCCGCCCTGAACTGTCCTTCCTTTTCCTTTGGACATTTTGCTGGACTTCACGGACTTGTGTATGAACTGAGAAAACGGACTCTTGAGCACTATTGTTATTTTTGTGGACTTTAGTTGTTTGTTGCCTCCTATGGTTCCCTGTTGTAGGTGGGGTGGTTGCCTGGTGGCCGGGGGGTCTTCTGGGGCGGGGCACGGGCTTGCCATGATGCCCTGTCCTCTGACTGGATCGCTGGCTGTCCCTCGTCGATTGACCCTAAGGCCCCTCTGTCCCAGCGCCTGCTCCTGGTGCCTCTCCTCTTTACTTCCTTCGCCATCTCCTCACTGGTCATTACCTCTGTGCGCCTCCAGGGGCCTCTTGGGTGTGGTCCGCTTTTTCGTGTTTGGGGTCATGGCTGGCTCAAGTGGTTATCTTGCCTGCTGGGTCCGATACTCCCGCGGACTCCGGCCACTGTTGGGGCACTGCCGGGCTAGGAATGGGCCCATTGGCTTGGTTGGGGTCGGCGTGGCTTCTCTGTTTCACTGGGTCCCTCTTGCCCCTCCTGCAGATGTGTACAGCTGGCGCTTCTGGGTCTCTGCGCACACTCTTACACACACTCACACAGACACACATGCACACACACTCACACACACACCTCACCTTCTCTTTCCCCTCACTCTCCCCTGTATCTTCTTCCCTCACTTGAGTCTGTTAACCTGTGTATTATATACATTTGCAATCGGCCTGATCAGTTGTCCCTGCCGGCAGCCTAGTCCTTTCAAGGTTTTTCCTTGCCACAGTGATGTTATCATAAGCTCTTGGCAGGGAACTAGAGATGCACTGGTAGCATAGAGCAAGTTTAAACTAACAATGTAATTAATAAACCATGAATCCACAGACTAAATCTTTGTAAATAATACAAAGATTACTCACCTATACACATATAAATGTAGGCTGTGCAGCTCTGGTCCTATCAGGTCCAATATTTAATGAACCACAACAATAACTAAGCTTAAATTTGCTATCTTTGTAAAACTGTTGTTGCTCAATGGATAGTTCACCACAGGATGAACACAATACTATTATACCCTATGATTGTTATTTTTCTTTCTTGTCTTTTTGTAACTGGTGAAGGTATGCTAATAAAAGAAAAAGGAATGAACCTGCTCTTAAATCCGTGTTCATCTCCAGCCTTAGTGACAAAATTCGACTCAACTCTCGACCCGGGACAAGCCCAATTCCCTAGATGATCTTATTTCTCTCGGGGTGCTTATCAACAATCGGCTTAGGGAGCATAGACGTGACGACCAAGATTTACCCTTTGAGGTTCTACTTCCCTCCGAGTCCCCCTCTGTAAACAGAGGTTCTGCTGACCCGGAGCCCATGCAGGTTAACCACATCTGTCTTACTCCAGAGGAAAGAAGTCGCCACTTCAGTCAGGGTCTCTGTCTATATTGTGGTCACACTATCTCTCAGTGTGAGAAACCTGGGTGTTGTATTTGACAAAGATATGTCTCTAGTACAACACTCCAGAAAACTGACCAGAAACTGTTTCCTTCAACTGAGAAAAATCTCAAAATTCAGGAAAGTGATGTCACAACACAATCTGGAGTTTATAATCCATGCGTTTGTGTCTTCTCGCTTAGACTATTGTAACAGTTTATTTTCGCGTCTAAACAAGAAGGAACTGTCTCGCCTGCAGATAATACAATAACTCTGCAACAAGAATTCTGACCAGCTCTAGTAGAAGAACTCACATTTCTCCGATCCTTAAAACTCTTCACTGGCTGCCTGTTTCTTCAAGGATCAACTTTAAAATTCTGCTTCATGGTCAGGCTCCTCCTTACATCACTGATCTGATCCAGCCTTACACCCCAGCTCGGGCTCTGAGGTCTGTGGATCAGAATCTAATGATGGTTCCTCGCACACGGTTGCTCCTAAGCTTTGGAACGATCTTCCTCTCCCCCTGCGTTTGATGGAGTCTACTGACTCCTTCAAGAAACATATTAAGACATTTTTATTTGTGTAGGCTTCCCTGGCTTTCTGGGACTCCTGTGTCTGTTTTATGTGCCTTCTCTTTTATGGATATATTTTAAATGTGTATTGTCAACGACCGGCTTCTTAGTCACTGACGATGCGTCATTGGAGCAGATACCGTCGTAAAAGTCTTGAAAACAATAATTTTACCACAAAACAACAACAATAACACAATGAAAGTGTTTAGCAACAGTGTTTGATTTGAGACAGTACTATCTGTTGAAAATTTGTGCACTGGCCAACTATATGCATCTTAATGTGTACTATCAACCAGTTCAATCAGAGAAGTCCACAATTTGGGACACAGCCATGGCGTCATCTTTGTCACTGATATGGCGGCAGTTAAGGCTGAGAAGTGTCAATTGATCCACACTCAATTTTCTGGCTGTTTGAGTGCCCCACATTTGAGTGCACTACATTTTCACCAACTGCTCAGTGTGAACGCACTTGTGTACTCAAAATATTGAGTGTAAGTGCACAAGTGTGTGACACGCCACAGGTGTGACTGGAAACAGGCTGACACTATTGTGTAGAGTAGACGAAGCAGCGTTGACACAGGGCTAGGCAGATTGTCTGTTCGCTGACAGCCATCAAAACACATCAGTCCAACCCCGTCATTGGTCGACAACAGCCGAAGCAAAGGGCAAGCAGGAAGTCGGGGCAAAACAACACACAAAAAAGGATACTTAACAGAACTCTTTTTAAGCTACATGTTTAGTTAATGCAAAGTTGATCCTAAACACATTCCCACGTTGAGGAAGCAGGAAAGGTCAACTGGTACCTGTTTTTAATTAGCGTCTCTCAGAAGTTCATGCGAGGCAGCTGGAGAGAGAAACTCATGAATGGACTTGAACAACATCACACATGAATTAATGCATGACGGTACACACCCAGTTCTACACAGTCAGCTAAAACATCTGGGAACTGCTTAGTACTTCAGATATTTTTCTTCTTTTGGTAATTTGAAACTGCTTTCATCGGAATGATGCTCCTGGAAATGTTACACTCTCATAAAAGCCTCGATCTGACACCCATCGTGCTTTGAGCACACTTCCCAAAGGAGCTAGTTAAATCAACTATATGAAACAGCTGGTGTCACTTTATGTTTTAACACACACTGTGACCTGTTATAGTATTAGAGAGCCTCTGCAGGACAATGGCAACAAAAAGACTGGGTGACCACGGTCACATCACAGCTAAAAAATGTAGCTTTTTAATATGCATGTAAACACCTTTTTCTCATTATTGAGAGGTAAATTCATTGTACTTGCTTAGATAAGACTACCTACATGATGATACAGTCAGTACTTCAATTTAGCTGGTATCTAGCTGATTGTTTAAGAGTGCGGAGGATGATCTGCACCTGTGTTCTTGTGAGCTCTTTTTACGGTGCTTCAGAAGTAATGACAAATGCCACAACTCAACATGGTTTGCTCAAGAGGAACGAGGCACTCTGGTTTCCTTCCACAGACTAAATACCATCAGAGTATTCAGCAAAAGTGTTATGAATGTGAAGGAGTCCATTTTACGTCAGTCTTCATCAACACACGCTGCACTCACTCATGCAAGTCCTAAGAACACATTTCTACACACACCAGCACACAAGCGAACAAAACACACAGCAGCATATAAGCACATACAAGCAAACAACACACACATGGATGGTTATGAACATACACAGAAACTACTGAGCAATATTCAGTCAGTTCACTCCAAATATACCTGAACTCTCAGACACGCTCAGATTTATGTGTACAATCTTACATTAGCCGAGACAAATTATGAGCAAGTAAATGTCTAAAAATGTTTTTAGATTTTAGATGTGTATCAGCGAATGGGATCATTGGAAACTAGGATCTTTTAAGATTTCAGCAGCACTTGGAGTAACATTGTGGGGTTGAATTATTATTCTATTTTATATACCAGAAAGTTTCTGACAGAAACTTGCTGCCTTCACTCAGTCCATGTCTCGTTTACATTCAACGCTCTATGCAACCCGGTATCAGATTTCTTATCTATACATGTCTGCCTTGTCACACAGTACACCTTCATGGTCGTTACAAAAAACAGCTTTTGTTTTCATTCCTGTAACTTCCCAGTAAACTTCAGAGATTCAGGAAGCAAATAAGGACAAAATGGATTTGGAAACACATTTATTTTCAAAGTTTCAAAGTTTGACGTATAAAACAAAAAAATACACTGTTGAAACTGCCTTTAAATGAAAAATATGAATGTTAAGAATACGTGAAGTGTTTAAGGGTTAGTGTTGACTTGATGAATGTTTAACACCTGGTCTTTGACATGACCTCCAAGTCAGTCTAATTGTGTACATCTAAAATATCCTCCATGGTAAGGACAGAGGTATCTTGAAATAAGGCCAAAACAAGTTACATCGAGTCCTAATAAAGGAAGTCAAAGAACAGATAATTGAGGTACCAGAGCTCCTTTCTATTTCATGGGTGTCCAAGCTTCTTTTTAATGGGGACCAAATATGAGACATTTTGGATGCAGTAACATCTCCCCCTGCTGTCGAGTCTGTCGACCAACACTTCAACGCACAAGCCAAGTACGAGCCAACGCCATTGGCTCGACTCGATCACGTGATCAAAACATCATGGCGGCTGCAGTGGTCCGGTCGAGCATGAGCATGCCTTTGAAACTTACTCGAGCTCTGCCGTATTGTCACTTCTGTATCATTTCCAGATTGCGAACTCTGACCAATAGTCTAACAAATCCACACACCGTAGGCTCAACTGACAGGACGATCAACAGACATTTACGGACAGGCATAGGTGAGCTAACACTTTAGCATCACTTCTGAACATGTAGCCGGTGTCAGTGGATGCAGGTCAACGTTTCGATGAATGTGTTTGAATTAAAGTCGAGAAGTAACTCGTCAATATTATAACGTATTTATTTAAAAAACAAGGAAATGAGAAGTTATTTGTGTGTCCAGACGTGGTTATGAAAACTCGCCCTTGTCGCCACGAACTTGATCATTTCTGTGCTTTAAACTTGAATAACGTACTTAAACATGCTGTGTGTCCACAGGTCTTCACCACAATGAAGGAGCTGGTGACTCAGAAACACCTGGAGAAGTGTTAGTTAACTATTGATTTTATTGTGAAAGCGTGACTCTTGAATGTCATAACTTAATATTTACCCCATTTTTTTAAAGGGATGGTAAACTTGGTAGGCTTGCTAAACAAAAAAACTGGAGAAAAAAATAACTTATTTTTTAACAATTAATTATCATTAAATTGTAACATTTAGTTCTGAAAATATGCATATTAAAAGCAAACTGATAGCCCAGATTGAACAAACATGCCATAGGTTCATTACATAAACATAATTCCAAGTTAGATGTGTTTTATTGATTAAATTAGTGAAATTCCAGTAAACAAAGCTGGTCTGACTTTACTTGTGTGTCAGATTACAAGTATAATTATACAAGTATTATAATGTTTGAATTGATCAATTTAAAAAATATTTGACAGACTTGCAGATAAATGTATAATGTTTTTTATGATATGGATTCCAACAAATATTTTACTTGCCTTAGATGTTTTGTGAGGGAGTTTTGTACAGTGAAAACCTGAAAAATGTTGTCAGAGATTTGTGCCATGTGTACTTGATCAATCGTAAATCTTTAATATTCGGACAAACAAGAACATGACCGACTTTCTGACCACTGTTGATATCCAGCAAGTGGCAAATACACACATACCTACATTTTGACATTTGACTCAATGGAGTGTTTTAAAAATATATTTTTGTAAAAGGCTACCTCAGTAAATGAATGCATTACTAAAATCCCCTTTTTGTTGTTATTCAGGGTGAATGTGTTTTTTATAAACCGTTCTGGAGAACGGGTTCCTGTTAAAGCCAAAGTAGGAGACAATGTTCTGTACTTGGCCCACAAGCATGGAATTGAACTCGAAGGTTGGATCAAATCTGGTTCTGTTCTTGGACATTTAGAGCCTATTTTGAAAAACAATTCTCTTGTTTGTTTAGGAGCATGTGAGGCCTCACTTGCCTGCTCGACATGTCAAGTCTATGTCAGCGCTGCTCACTTCGACAAGCTGCCAGAACCCGACGAGAGGTATGTTCTTGTCTAGTCGCCTCCTTTTATTTTCTAATGTATGTTTTTGATTTTCAGGGAAGATGACATGCTGGACATGGCTCCCATGCTTCAGGAGAACTCCCGACTGGGATGTCAGATTATTCTCACCCCGGAGCTCGATGGCATGGAGCTGACTTTGCCCAAAGTTACGCGGAACTTTTATGTCGACGGACACGTGCCCAAACCTCACTGACGCTACACGTTAAGTTGAACGGGGAATAGAAGTGCCGCTTCACTCGGCTCATGTGCTGCTGGTGAAGTAAGGAGGCCGCCGTGATGCTGGCGGAGCCTCAACCATCACCTGGTTTATGTAGAAGATTTCCAGTTAAACACAGAGACAGCAGAGAAGAAGTGAGGTTGATCAAACCATCTAGTGACACGCTGGGTCTACGGGTATCAATGCATAGACATCAAGACATTCACATCAGGATTTCACGTTGGTAGATGACAAGAGTGAATAATTCCAAGTTCTGCTCAGTATATGCCTGCCAAATATATTATTCTTTTAAACTTCGTATCACTGAAAATATATGATCTGTTTTAGTTCTTGTATGAGGATGTCAAGCGGTGCAATTTTTGCAATAAATCCAGAACGGGACAGAAAATGATGGTAAAATGGAGGCTGACTGTTGCTTACTTTTACACTGTACTTTTTAAACAGTCCAGTGTCTCATCCATACACCTGGCATTTATTCCCTTTTTAAATGTGCAATAAAATGATTTTAAAAACGTTTTTGGTAAGTGTTTCTAATTCCACAAAACGATGTTCGTTATGGCGGAGGAATCAAATTATCAAACCACAAACACCTGTGTGGCTTTACCTGGATCACAACACGCGTCGGAACCATTTCTTGGATCAAGTTAACAAACATCCATCTGAGGGAAGGTAAGCAGTCGAATAACCGACCGATTACATGCGTCTCACGTTATGATTCGACCGTCTTTATGGGACTTTTCAAGCAAATATATGGTACTTTAGTACCGTACAGCTAACATCAATCACTAGTTTGTCGGGTGTCGGCGTCTTTGTAATCGAGGCGCTCGCGCCAGCTAGCATCAGGCTCGCGGCTGAGGTGGAGTCCATGTAGAGAGAATCGTTTTAAAACTATGTTGTTTTGGACCCAACAAGGCGTCTTCAAATCCACTCGTGGTAAGTTTATTTTTTTGTTGAAACTGATGATTTATTTTGAAAGTCCAGTATAATTGTGTGATAAACGATATTGTTATTTAACGTAACGATATCAACATTTGTATTATAATGATGCGTTTCGTTTATAATCGCTTTTTTTCTTCACGTCCTGACAGTTACAACTTTTCAACTACAGCAAAATTAATTTGTTTCCTCCATAAAAGAGACACTTTCCCATTAAATCAAACTTTGATTGAAATGATGTCACGGGTGGTTGGATCGTCACCTCCAATGATCAATGTTTCCTCACTCAGGACAAACATCAGAATCAGAAATCCTTTATTTGTCCCGCTACGCTAGGGGAAATTCGGTTTAAACATGGAGAATATTGTGATTTTTTTCTATGTACGCCTGATTCTCTGTTACTCTTATGTCTCTGAAATGTCTAAAAACAATCTACCTTTCTCGGGCATTAGCAATTGATACAACAACCTTTGTTTTCTTCCAGAGACAAATGGAACAAGAGCCCTCCAAATCCTCACTCCATTACCTTTTTCAGGAGGTTTCTAACCTGAGGCTTCAGTGCCATGAAAACCTTGACACTATTGACTCAAGCTTGATTTCCACTTGGCTCAACAACTCCAAAACAGGTAGTTTAACTGTCCCAAATCTCAGCGAGGGTCACAGTCAACAGTCTGGATTTATGATGCCTTGTCAAACTGCAAGTGAGGACATGGATTTGGATGAGCCCGGCCCAGAACGGAGCAGTCCCTGGCGAGTTCTGAGTCTTATCAACCTGCAGTGTGAGAGACTCATGCAGGACGGAGGAGAAGGTAGTGGCAGGTTTCACGATTCAAAGGTGAAATCCAAGAAAAATGACCGGATGGTGGAATCATCGTTTGAAACTTGTCACATTTCTGATCACAGTCAGAGGAGCTGTTGCGTTCCACCTCACACACAAGCTCCACAAGACCTACCAGAAGGTCATGTAGCATCTTCGAAAGACGCGTATTACATGTTGGACGACAGTCAAATGTTGTGTGATGCTATTATTGACAGCACAGCAGAAGAAAGTCAGTTGACTTCGCTCGAAAAGGTGCTGGACACTGCATGTACACTGGACTATAACGGCAACTTTGTTAGTGTGACTGAGGTGCCTTTTGTGTTTCATCTGCCACTGAATACATCATCCTCACCACTTGCACAGGAAGACATGCTCACAGCTCAGTCAAGATGTTCTCTACTCCAAACTCAGGAGAACAAGCAGAGTGCCTCAGATAAATCAACAATTGTTCCTTCTACTTCAAACAACTGTTCCTCTGAGGCAACGCACAGAACCAAGACTCTTAGAAAACAGTCCAACCCAACCCGCAGTGTTAACATCCATGACCAGAATGTCCAGGGAGTTTTCTTCAGGATGGACACAGAATTGGACGACAACAAGGATCAATACCGTCTCCTCATCACGTCAAAGTACAGGTGAGAATCCTGGCTCTCGTGAGCCTTTTTTGAAGTGTTTAAAAATGTGTCTTCTCGACAGTAAGAAGCTCTTGAGGAGTGCTCGGAGGACCCGGAGAAGGACTCGGACGTCCCTGACTCTGAAAACGAGTAGCTTTGATGAAGGGACAGACGTCACAAACAATGGAACTCGTAAGTAATCCAGCAAAACCATGGAACTGATAGCTCCAAAGTGTTCCGCATGTAGCAGGGAACGATTGAAGGCAGAGTAAATCTGTAACAATATCATTTTCTACTCACCCTTATGTTGACTAATGGTTGGATCATTTAAAGAGTAATCTTTCTTTTTAAAATGAAAGACAATCTTAATTTTATTGTAGCGACTAAATGGTCTTCATCCGTATCTTCGTCCAAAATGACACTCCTAAAAACATCCAAATACCTTTGTGGTGTTCATCTCTAATGTCCACCTTGTTTTGAACATGAGGAATTCTGAAAAACAAGTGAACAAATCTATTGATGTTTTTTAGCAGAAGCTGCTAGGCTATCAGCCTAAATCTTGCACGCCTGACCCTTGCAATGGGAGAGATTGATAACTTCAGCTTCAAACCAACTTAGACTATTTAGACGCATTTAAGTTTCTTCAAAACAATTCCTCATGTTCAGGCTTCAATACAAGATGGGCGTTAGAGACAAGCAAACCAGAGTTATTTGGATGTTTTCAGGTGTGTCTTTTTGAAGACTACCACCACTGAGTGATAGTCACTACAATAAACTTTTCTAGCGCCTTTTACACCATCTGTACACTCTTCTTTTACACTCTTTTACATCTTTTACACTCTGCTGCAGGACAAACTGACACACTGGTTTTGCAGTACAGGATCACCTCAGGGGACAGTACTGGTCCCTCTCCTCTTCACCATATACACTTCAGACCTCTACTAAAGTCAAAAAGCCAGGCTTAGAGCCGACTGAACTCATTAATTTCAGGCCTATAATTAAGCTCCCATCTTGTCCAAGATCTTGGAGAAGGTGGTGTCTGAGCAGCTGTCATTGTTCCTGGATCAGAGCAGCATCCATGAGAAGTTTCAGTCTGGCTTCCTAAAACATCACTCTACAGAGACAGCCTTACTGAAAGTGTCCAGTGACATCATGATGTCGGCTGATCCATGTAAATAAAATGTTCTGGTTCTCTTGGATCTGTCCTCAGCCTTTGACACAGTTGATCACCAGATCCTGCTGAGAAGACTGGGGGATGAAGTGGGACTCTCTGGGTCTGTGTTACAGTGGTTCTCGTCATACCTTTCTGGGCGCAGTTTTAGTGTATCTGCAAATCAAATAAGGTCTGAATCAGCGGATAAGTTGTGTAGAGTCCCTCAAGGTTCTGTTCTGGGTCCTTTATTTTTTTTGTTGTACTTGATTCCCCTTGGTAAAATCTTTCAGAGATTTCCTGATTCTTACCACATTTTTGCTGATGACATCTAGCTTTACTGCTCTTTTGATCCAACTGAGCCCCAGAGGCTGAACTGCTTAGTCAATTGTTTGCTAGAAATCAAACAGTGGCTGAGTGAAAACACTTTGCAGCTAAACGTGGACAAAACTGAAGCTCTGGTTATTGCTCCTGATGATAAGGTTCCAGGGTTGAGTCAATACTTGGGTGACTTGGGTCAGTCTGTCAAACTGAGCCTGAGAAACCTGGGTGTTGTATTTTACAAATTTATATCTCTAGTACAACAATGCAAAAAACTGACCAGAAACTGTTTTCTTTAACTGAGAAAAATCTCAAAATTGGGCTCTGAGGTCTGTGGATCAGAATCTACTGATGGTTCCACGCACATGGTTCAGGACCAGAGGAGAGAAATCCTGCTGTTGCTCCTAAGCTTTGGAATGATCTTCCTCTCTCTTTGCGCTTGATGGAGTCTACTGACTCCTTCAAGAAACATCTTAAGACACTTTTATTCGTGCAGGCTTTTCCTTGATTTTCTGGAATGTTCTCTGTGTTATCTTGACCCGTTTAGTATATATTTTATTGAGTATTGTTTCGATTGTTTAAGCGCTTTGTGACCCTGGTCTGGAAAAGCGCTCTATAAATATTAATTACTTACTTACTTACAACTCCGAGCTGAGTCTCATCCAGAAGTATGCTGACAAAACTTCCATTGTTGGATGCATCAATGACAACAAGGAGGACGAGTACAGGAGTCTTATACGTGACTTTGTGGACTGGAGTGAGAGGAACCACTTGCAGCTGAACACCTCAAAGACCAAGGAGGCTGGTCTTGGACTTTGGTAGGTCCAGGACAAAGCCTCGTCCAGAGTCCATCAGAGGCGACGAGGTGGAGATAGTTGACAACTATAAGTACCTCGGTGTGTGGCTGGACAGTAAACTGGACTGGTCCTGCAACACAGACCATGTGTATAAGAAAGTTCAGAGTAGACTGTACTTTCTGAGGAGGCTCCGATCATTTAACATCTGCAGGAAACTCCTTTGCATGTTCTACCAGTCTGTGGTGGCCAGTGTCCTGTTCTATGCTGTGGTGTGTTGTGGTGGGAATGTGTCCAAGAGGAGTGTCTCACAAGTTGAGAGTTACTGTATTTATGAAGGTGAATGAAACTGAAGTGCTTTCTTGCTCCAGTAGAGGGTGACAGATCACCATAATTAGTCTTAACGTTTGCAATAATTTGAATAGTTTATCTAATCAGAGCTTCTATTTTACAAAATATTTAAAGACATTTCAACACAAGTCTAGCAAAAAACACTATCCTGGTCATCATTTAGTGAAGGTATCTAAGTATAAAAGGCTGTTGATCCAAACTATTGCATGGCATGAGTGAAGTATTTGAATTGACTTGAAAAAAGAATGGGGCTTTGTAACCTCATCACTCATCACAAATTTTTTTTTTTGGCTATTCATTTTTCTGGTCTCTCGTAGGGCATAAAGTCTGTGCATCATGCTGCACCAAAAAGACCCCGATGTGGAGAGATGCTGATGATGGAACTCCACTCTGCAATGCATGTGGGATAAGGTAGCTGTGATAAGCAGAACACTTCATTTAATTTTAATATATTTGTTTGTGTCAAAGTCAGTCACTGAACTAAGAGCCATGTTAAACTTTCTTATACCTGTTAAATCATAAAAAAAGTAAAATGTACACATACAAATGCTTGAGTTTTAATTTAAATGTAAATGTTATAACGCCGACTCAATGCAAATTTAATTTAATTTTTTTTTTTTATGAACATTTATTAAGTACATGTGGTTGTCAACACATCTTAACTTTCTCAAATTAATGCATACTTATTTATTAACTTTAACAAGATTATACTTACAGTCATCTTTAGAAGTTAGTGTTGTTTAACATTTTATAAACATTCTCATTAACAAGCTTATCTTTTTCACTGTTTTTCTTCTTCATGAAACTTTGGTAAAAAGATTTGCATTTAGCAATTGGTAGTAAAACTTCATGCATTCTGAATCAAATCACATTGTGTTCTTTGATTCAAGTTTCAATTAATTTAAATATTTCTATGTAAGTAAGTAATAGTTATTTGTAAAGCACTTAAACAATCAAAAGCAATATACATTTAAAAATACCTACACATTAAAAAACTCTAAAAGGCCAAAACATAATACAATAGACAGGAGTCCCAGAAGATTAGGAAGATGAGGATATACTCATTGTATGTGCATAATGAATACACAATGTTAATTGTGTAAGATCATTACTGGACATATACCTGATTGGGTCTTTTACTTAATGTCTTAGGTACAAGAAGTACAGAGTGCGCTGTGGGAACTGCTGGCACATTCCTCGTAAAGAAAGCAACTCTAACGTGTGCTGCCTGAAGTGTGGAACGTCTGTGAGGTCCACGTCTCAGAGGAGATAAACACACGTATCTGAAGAGGTTTTTATCTCCACATGTGGAGGTGTCTAATTTGTCTGGTCCTCCTTGCTCAAGTGAACTTAAGACAACAAACAATTGTCCATTTTTGAGCAAAGTCTGTAATTTTCACTGCTTCTATGTCGATAAACAAGCGACAAACCTATATCCATGTTGTATTTATATAGCGATCTTTAAATTTCTGCTTTGGGTGTTTGCATGATCATTTTTGTTTGTTTGAAGGTGCACAATTTTGTTTGAAAGGGTGATCATTAAAAGAGTTTTTCCTACACGAGGATTCAGTTTGTGTGAATAAGGCGGTAAACAACATGTGGTGATTTAGACAAGTGTATAATGGCAGTCGAGTGATTCTCCCTGACACATAGTTTGTTCAGCCCAGCGTGCAGTCCAGAGTGTGTGGCCTCACACGGCAGAAATTGTTTGAAAACTGTTAATGGGGAAAAACTAGTACCAACCCATTAAGTGTCTATTTTACTTTGAGCTGGAACTAGAAATGGAGTAGTTTTCCATCAATTGTAGAATGTCAAGTTCTTCTCAACAGAAACCTCATCAAATGAATGTTAATATTAAACTAAAACGACTATATATCCAGAGGGATGAATAAAGCTAGTTTTATCGAACAATCAATGTTTAAATAATAAACGATATTCAAATCAATTACAATTTTTGAATCATGGTCATGCATCAGGTCTTAAGTCCTTTCAACCCTCCTCTACCCACCTTTAAAATTTGCATTCATCTTTTTGTTGACAAAAAAAAAGAAGTTTTTGGGTCATTCAGCAGAAGAAGCACAGAAGAAGGAAGATGTAGAGCTACATGATTCATGAGACATTAACAGACTCCACACATGTCACACTGGTGGAGTCAGTGGTGCTGGGCATCATCTGTCAGCTAAAGTGTTTCTACTGAGGAGGTGGGAGGGACAGAGGCGGAGGACTCCTAAAAAGTCCAAGAGGTTCAGTCACACTCGCAGTGAATCAAAGCGGAGAGGAGGGTCTGCGACCCTTCTGGAGCGAACTCTTGCTCCAAGCATGACCCTGGACGACAGAGCAGCGCAGAGCAGGGAAGGCTTGAAGGATGAAGGTCCACAGGAGACTGTTGACCACAGATCACAGCGGCAGGAGACCTCAGGCCAGACGGGGGTCTTGCTCAAGCCCCCCTTCTCCTACATCGCCCTCATCACGATGGCAATCCTTCAGAGCCCCAAGAAGAGACTGACCCTAAGCGAGATCTGCGACTTCATCAGCAGGCGCTTCAGGTACTACCGGGAGAAGTTCCCCGTCTGGCAGAACTCCATCCGACACAACCTCTCTCTCAACGACTGCTTCATCAAAACACCACGAGAGCCCGGGGATCCCGGGAAGGGGAACTTCTGGACTCTAGACCCCATGTCTGCAGGCATGTTTGAAAACGGGAGTTTTCTCCGCAGGAGGAAGCGCTTCAAGCGTCAGCAGGACCACCTAAGGATGGGGAGGGGGATGATGTCGGTCTTTCCTTTCTACGGATCTCATGGATACTCAGCTGGACCAGACTCGTGCCACGACTTGGACTTCATGCGAGCGCACAGCGGTTTTCCGACCCTTTCGTACGTCATCAAGAGTTTCCCGTCACCTTTCGGTGCTGCGGGCCACTGCCCGGGTACTAGGGTCTCACCCGTGGCCCCTCAGCCCCCCTTCTTCTCTCCGCTGGTCGTCCCTGCTGTCATTCGCAGATAACCTTTCAGTGGAGTTGATACATTTTAATCTAAATTAAAAGTTTTACTTCACTTCAACTCTTTGTTGATGATCATCTATTTTTTAAATAGAAATTAACCTCAGTATTTATTATACTTCAATCATTTCGACTGAGAAGTTTTGCGTGAAGAAAAAGTAGAGCTAAATTTAGTACTTTTTTTTTTTTTTTCTGTTAACACGTTTTTTTAATTAGTTATCTTTTATATACCATCTATCCATCCTTTTTTACCGCTTAACCCCTCATGGAGGTTGCGGGGGCTGTAGCTCATCCCAGTTAATCCGGGCGAGAGGCGTGGAACCATCCACACACACACTCATGCCTACGGAAAATTTCCAAAAGTTCCTAAACAACCTCTCTATGGCAACGAGCATTAAAAAGGTACTATCGACTTGTTTTCTGCTTTTATTTCCGCACGCACGCATGCACGCACGTACAATAATTTAAACACAATTTTTTTTTTTTAAATAGAGGCACAGGCTCACGGATGACATTTTGAATTGATTGTTTAACTATAGATTGAGTAAAAGGAATCTGACAATTTAAAGGCATGTATTTATTATGACGAGATATAAAACACAAAACTGAAGCAGGAGCGTTTGCTATTGTGTAAAAGTTGACCAGCATAAGAAAAAAAAAAAAAAAAGGGAATACAATCAGTAGTTATAGATGTTTGTAATATCAAAACTTCATCACTCAATTGGTTGTTTTTATGAATAAAATTGCCTTTTTTTCTATTTGATAGTTATTTTTAATATAAAATATGTATGCAGTGTTTTTAATAAGTTTAAAAAAATGAAGGTATAATAATTTAACCTGAAGCCATCAAGAAGCTATTTTGACAATATAATGCCCGGTTTTAATCTGAAGTATAGTATGAAACATTGTTCATGTAAGTAAACAATGTTTCCATTTAATTTCGTTTATTTTGTGTTGAGTTTTTAACAATAATTGTTCTATTCATGATCCAAGTGTATTTTTACTTAATAAAATAAAGTGATATAAATATGTAGAGAAAATAGTTTAAGAACAATATCAGTAAGAATCAGATATTTCAATCTAACCTTAGACAAAAACATCATTAATCTTGCACAAGGAATGAAGAAACAAACACAGAAAAATCTCAAGTATTCGAAAACTACAACACAATAAATAAAAGAGTAATACACAGTTTCCCTTTTTGTGAAAGAGAACATACAACAGCAAAATAACACTGACTTTGTCTGTTCATGTCTGAGTTTGTTTATATCACCGGTAATGTTGGTAGGAAATCCCAGCTGAGGTGGGAAATCTGCCGCTTAGCAGCTTCTCTGCTGTCGTCTCCTTCCTCAGTTATCACTCTTTGCTTTCTCTGGCACACTGGAGTGTATTTCATGTTGCAAAGACGTTAAAGAAGGATTTAGAGGAAAAGGACACAGATGATGACATGTGAAATGATGTGAAAAATAATTATTGAACTCATCAATAATGATGATTTAACAAAAAACTATGTATAAAAAGAAGAATAGTTGGAAATATATAAGACATTTTAAAAGTAATAAAATGCAAAAATTATGACTGTAATAACAGATCACAAATATGGCAATATTTGACACCCTAAAATATTGACCATGGATTTATTTCTGCTACATAAGAAAATGTAAAAATATAGTCCACTGCAAAAATATCACCAACATGTTTAAAATCTTAAAATGTTTTTGAATTTAGAAGTCCTTATTCAACATAATTTAATTGAACTACCGCACTGTGCTAGCATGTTTAATTACATCAATCCAACGTAGAAGCTTTATTCTTTATTCACCTACAAAACGAGTGACACATAAACATTTCAACATTGAAGCTCTACAAGCACTTCCTGCAGGTCCTTTTTGTTTGAGGGATTCAGTTCATCTGAGGATTAAAAAACACATATTAATAATTACAATCATTTAAAGCTGTCCCTGAGAGGTTAAGTTCCCAGAACATATTGTCAGTGTGAGAGTATGACTTCACACTGTTTAACAAGAACGATGAATGAATCCGTTATTAAATTCAATCACTGTTTGTTTTGTTCTGCACATGAAGAGATGTGGGTGGAGTGTAAAAGCACTTAAATAGAACGTTTTGCACCTGAAATAAACATTTAAATCTGAAGCCCATAAACATCACAAATATCCCTCTATTTTCTTCACCTCCCATTTCCCTTCTCCTCTTTCCAAATCACTTCTTCTGCACTCGGCATGTCCTCCTGTGCTCAGCGCTCGTAAAGCTCAGACCTGACAGGTGCTGTGGAGTCGAGCCAGAGATCCCTAATGAGCTCCTGATGATTCTTTCATTATTTATGTTTCCTTCACCAGCTGCAGAAACACTCCCTGAATCAGCTGAACAAACATCTGGAAGAGTTTTTTTTTTTTTTTTTCCAAAAGAGCCCATTTTGAGTAATATTATAAAAGAGGACAGGACAGAGTTGAAAGTAGATTTGTCAGCTGTAGATTCCGGCTCAGCTCATGTGGGTCAAATGACTTTGTATTTACTCCTTTTATACCTGTTATAAGCCGCGGCCTTTAAAGTAGAGGTGCTGAATCTCATTGCTTTCGCAAAACCTGGAATCAACATGTTGTTAACAAGTCCTGGGAAGAGTTGTTGGGTATTATACTGGTATGATGAGTCACAGTTATTGGAAGATGGTGGGTTGCAAAACAAAAGAAAACACAAAACATAAACAGAAAAGTGTCAGAGGACCAATCCTCTAGGTCAGTGATTCCCAACCTGTGGGCCACGAAGGTATTGCAAGTGGGCCGCAAAATCGTTTCCAAAATGGTATCAATTTTTTGTGGGTGGATGTAATTATATGAAAATAAAAATACACATAATAATGTTTTAAATGTTAAGTATATTCAAAAGATCCCGCTCTGCGCGCCTGTCAGTGACGGGGCGTCGTCAGTGACGTCATCGGTGCTGAATGTGGGACTTCTTAATGTTCGCTCCATTACTAATAAATCCTTTATTCTTAATGATCTTTTCACAAGAGTTAATTTGGATTTATTATGTCTTTCTGAGACTTGGCAGAGAGAGGAAGAGTTTATTCATCTGAACGAATTCTTTCCAGTAGGGAGCGCTGTTCTGGGGAAGCCTCGCCTCTCTGGTCGTGGGGGAGGTCTTGCTACTGTTTTTAGGGAGAGTTGTTCTTGCAAAGTGATTCAGACACAGGAATTCACTTCTTTTGAATCTCAGATGATCTTGGTTGGTTCTACAAGACCTTTCTATTGTGTGTCAATCTACCGCCCGCCTGGTCCTGCGGCGATGTTCTTGAAAGACTTTAGTGACTTCTTATCTTCCATTATTCAAATGGAATCTGTTCTTATTCTTGGAGACTTTAATCTTCATGTTGATGACGTCACATCTTGTTCTGCTAAAGAACTTTTAACTTTAACTGAAGCCTTTAATTTTGAGCAACATGTTTCTGAACCCACTCATCAAAAAGGCCACATTTTAGACTTAGTTTTTACTCTTGGCCTGGCCATTTCTAATGTATCTGTACATGATGTCCATTTAGTGATCATTCTCTTGTCTTGTTTAACCTGGACTTCATCCCTGAACCTAAGCCTTTGAAAGTTAAGTCTCAGAGGCGTGTCATCTCAGCCGATACTGCAGACAGTTTTTCTGCTATGTTTGACGCTCTTTCCTTTGATGACTGCCCAGACGTGGACAGTTTGATTCACTGTTTCACTGGTCATTGTGTTGAAATACTGGATCAAGTGGCACCTGTTAAATCGAACTTGAAAATTCAGAAAAAACGGTGCCCTTGGACAAATGAAGATCTCCTGAGTCTGAAGAGACTTTGTCGAAAGACTGAGCGTCTCTGGAAGTCCACTAAACTTGAGGTGCACAGACATCACCTCAGGGATCTGTTGACTTCTTACAATGAGATGGTAGAAACTGCTAGATCTGATTACATCAGAAAACTGGTAGCAGCAAATAGGAAAAACCCCAAAGTTTTGTTTGACACGATTAATTCTCTTGTGTCTCCTGCTCCTCAAATCACGCCTGTCTTCTTTGAAGCTGACAGCAATGCATTGTTGAGATTTTTCATTGCCAAAATTAAATTGATCAAAGAGAAAATCTCTCCCCCTTTGTTTGGAACCCCTACTGTCTCTGAGCCCATCTCCTCCTCTTGGTCCTCCTTCACTGCTGTATCTTCGGGTGATATTTCAGCACTAGTGAACAAGATGAAACCATCCTCTTGCTCAGATGACGTCCTTCCTTGTAGGCTTTTTATCAAAGTATTTGATGTAATTGGCCCCTGGGTTACCAATATGGTGAACCTCTCCCTTTCCACAGGGGTTTTTCCCAATGCATTTAAACATGCCATTGTGGAGCCTCTGCTCAAAAAACCAGGCTTAGACCCAACTGACCTCAGTAATTTCAGGCCTATTTCTAAGCTCCCTTTCTTGTCCAAGATCTTGGAGAAGGTGGTGTCTGAGCAGCTGTCTTTGTTCCTGGATCAGAGCGACATTCATGAGAAGTTTCAGTCTGGCTTCCGTAAACATCACTCTACGGAGACAGCTTTATTGAAAGTGTCCAGTGACATCATGATGTCGGCTGACTTGGGTAAATTCACTGTTCTGGTGCTCTTGGATCTGTCCTCAGCCTTTGACACAGTTGATCACCAGATCCTGCTGAGAAGACTAAGGGATGAAGTGGGACTGTCTGGGTCTGTGTTAGAATGGTTCTCATCTTACCTTTCTGGGCGCAGTTTTAGTGTATCTGCCGATCAAATGAGGTCTCAATCGGCAGATCTGTTGTGTGGAGTCCCTCAAGGTTCTGTTCTGGTTCCTTTATTGTTTTTGCTGTACTTGATTCCCCTCGGTAAAATCATTCAGAGATTTCCAGATGTTTCTTATCACATTTTTGCTGATGACATCCAGCTCTACTGCTCTTTTGACCCAACTGAGCCCCAAAGGCTGAACAGCTTAGTCAATTGTTTGCTAGAAATCAAACAATGGCTGAGTGAAAACACTTTACAGCTAAATGTGGACAAAACTGAAACTCTGGTGATTGCTCCTGATGATAAGATTCCAGGGTTGAGTCAGTACTTGGGTGACTTAGGTCAGTCTGTCAAACTGAGCCTGAAAAACCTGGGTGTTGTATTTGATAAAGACATGTCTCTTGTTCGACACTGCAGAAAACTGACCAGAAACTGTTTCCTTCAACTGAGAAAAATCTCTAAACTTAGGAAAATGTTGTCGGAACATGATCTGGAGCTTGTAATCCATGCGTTTGTTTCTTCTCGTCTGGACTATTGTAACAGTTTGTTTTCATGTCTTAACAAGAAGGAGCTGTCTCGCCTGCAGTTGATTCAGAACTCTGCAGCGAGAATTCTGACCTGCTCAAGTAGGAGAACTCACATTTCTCCGATCCTTAAAACTCTTCACTGGCTTCCAGTTTCTTTCAGGATCAACTTTAAAATTCTGGTTCTTACTTTCAGAGCTATTCATGGTCAGGCTCCTCCTTACATCACTGATCTGATCCAGCCTTACACCCCAGCTCGGGCTCTGAGGTCTGTGGATCAGAATCTACTTATGGTTCCACGCACACGGCTCAGGACCAGAGGAGAGAAATCTTTTCAGGCTGTTGCTCCTAAGCTTTGGAACGATCTTCCTCTCTCTTTGCGCTTGATGGAGTCTACTGACTCCTTTAAGAAACACCTTAAGACGTTTCTATTTGTTCAGGCTTTTCCTTGAATTTCTCGAACTCCTGTGTTGTTCTCAGTATTATCTTGATCTTTAAAGTATATACTTTTTTGAGTATTGTTTTGATTGTCTAAGCGCTTTGTGACGAAAAGCGCTATATAAATAAATATTACTTACTTACTTACTATATTAAACATTTTCAAATATTCTTTTCATTATATATTTTTTCCTTCAAGTATTATACATGTGAAGAGGAAATGAGAACGCATTATATTACCTTTGTATTTATGGGGTGGCAGGTGGGACGCAAAGGTTTTTGAGACTTAAAAGTGTGGCCTGAGTTGGAAAAGGTTGGGGACCACTGCTCTAGGTTGATTAACAGTTTTCCTGACTCAAAAATATAGTGTTTTAACTCCAACAAAAAACACATCAACACAAACTGTCACAACAGTCACATGTCATTTGCTAAACTTTAGTGATTGAATCGAATGATGTGTTTTTTTAAACTAATGTTTTCCTCTCTATATGCTAGTCTTCCTACAATTATTAACACATAGCCAGAGGGGATTGAAAACAGACAACATCTAGTGCTGTTATACAGCACATTATAATGACCTGATATAACCTGCAGGACTAAAGTTTTCTTGCATTATTAAGAGTCACACACTGATGAAGCGGCCCACAGCAGAATGGAAACCAGGTTACGGCTATGAAACTTAATAGATGTGATAACAAACAACAAATTGATCTACTAAACTTTTATTGATTTGGCACCAGCCTAGTTCTTAGTTTATATGTCTGTACACAAACTCACTCGTGTTCTTCCTCCCGATTGTTTCTTGCCATCGTACCCATACATGGTAGTTTTTAAATTTAATTTTAAGAAATGTTGTCATCAAGTGGAGGGAGTTAGAGAAAGCTGTGAGGAGCACCTCAGGGAAGTGATAAAGAGGAGACCGAGGAGGACCGATGGAGGCGAGATCGTTCACAGGTTGTTCAGGAGATTTACAAAAGTGATAGCAGTTCTGATAATGAAGAAGTTCAGTCTACTACTAGCTACTATTGTCAAAACCACCAATGTGTTCCTTTAAATTTCCGTCTTATTTATTTTTTCCAAGTTGTCTTTCCAATTAGAAAAATCCTGTTCTCAGCTTTTCTAGATTTTCAAGAGTTTATTTTTATGTACAGATTCAAAACAAATGAAATTCTAAAGTCTGGGGAATCATCATCCTTCTGGAAACACACGAACAGTAACCGGACATGTTTTGACAGGTGGTCTACACTAGTTAATACTGTATCATAGGACACCGCAAGAGTTCCTGGAGGGATGGAAGAAGTGAACAAATGTGCGTGTGAGGAGATTTGTTTGTGTTTTGTCAAAGTGGGAATGACAGACGTCAAGGCCAAACATGCACATCCACACCCACACACACACACACAGACAGACAGACACACACACACTCAGGGAGAAGCAAAGTGCTTCATGAAACATGACAGTTATTTTTGTCACAGATCATCAAGTGGTCTTCAGTCTCTCTCAGTTTTCACAAACTACTGAAGACTTGGTCGAAACATCTGGTGGACAGATGTGTATCCCTCTTGCCATTTCTCTTTCTTTAAGGCGGATTTGGTGTTAATCCCTCTCTCCTCCACCTGGTCTGGACCACCCAGATCCTGAGTGGTGCAGCAGTGGCCCACCAGCAGAGCACATGTCTGCGTATGCAAGTGTGCATTTTCCAACATTTGGTTAACAACACTGGGACTCAGCATCCGTGGGACCAACAGCAGGTATTTAAATATACGTGGGTTCAATGTGTTTAAATATCAACATACTATCTATAAAATAAATACATTAAAACATGTAATGACCATACCTAGGTTTCTATACATAACCATTTAGATTTGCCACATTACAGGATGCATTTCGTTTTTCCTGCACCTATTTTCTTCCCCTTCTTTCAATCTTTTCAACTTTTTTCCTCCCAAAAGTAATTGACAAAACTTACATTTAAAACATCATGTTTTATATTTATTCCGATTTTTCATGTATTCTGTCCATCATTTAATCCCTCATACTAATGATTGGTTGGCTTTTAAATTGTATACATTGAACAGATCTTGATTATCTTTTGTTATTGTTATTGTTTTATATTGTTTTTAATGCATTTCTGATCTGTCAGTAGATGTAAGGCGATGAATAAATGTATTTAAAAAAATGAATCCCACCTTACTTACAATTATGTCTTTAATGTTTAAGACAAGTTCCATCTGACAGTTACAGTAATTGACATTTTTAACTTACCTGACAATCGTTTTTTTTGTTATAGCTAAACAGTTTTAGTTTTATGAGTAGATTTGCCATTTTTGTGAAGGATAAATCTTCCAAACCCAGTTTTCTGAACTCGGTGGAAATGATGACGTACTTCAGGACCCAGACATGATGCAGGACTGGGTGATGTTTTGTCGCCATCTAGTGAGAAAAGACGAACAATATAAACGATACAATTTCTCCATTAATGTCAGTGACCAGAGCTACAATATGAATTAAGGTGTAGGAAGGTGTTGCATTTAGGCAACACCGCTTTCTATTTGCCTCTATTTGCAATGACACTTCATGATTTAACTTTGTAAAAAAGCATTACCACTTAATAAACCATTAATGTATCGCTGTAACTAATCAACTATCAACCAGGGCTGGAAGTACAAAGATAGTTAAGCATCTTTCATGTAATGTTTTGTCCTCAGTTGCTAGTGATCAAATGATACTCACACATAAATAGTTTTCCAAAGTCAGGTCAATACATACACTGTGTGCACAATCATTAGGCAAGTGAGTATTTACATCATATCATCATTTCATATATATATTTTCACCTTCAAACTGTGTAATCTCGAGTGCTTATGGGATTAAATATGAGATGATGTGTATTTGTGGCCTAAGGATATCAGGTCGTGAATAATCGTTAGGCGCCTTATATTCCTCAAGTAAATTAGGCCAAAAATATTAAACAGGTCAAAAATTGTGGAAAAGTATTTCAGATAAGAAAAGTATTTCAGCTATTGGGTGTTACCACAGAACCATCAAACCTTTATTATACATAGCAATCAAGGCCACAAGAACCGCATTGAGGACAATAGACGCATAATAACAGCCAAAGATTTGAGAAACCAACATGAAGCTCATAGGAACCGTTTATCCTCCAGTGCTGTCATATTTCAGAACTTCAACCTACCCAGAGTGCTCAGGAACACAAGATGTGCTTACAGACATGGCCAAGGTAAAGAAGGCTAAAACCAGACCACAACTGAACTAAACACACAAGTTGAAAGTTTAAAAATTGGGCCACAGAACTTCCTAGGATAGATGTTTCAAAGGTTTCATGAACTGATGAGATAAGAGTGACTCTTGATGGACCAGACAGATGATACAGGTCAGTAACGGACACATAGCTCCACCACCACTCCGACCAAGAGCAGTGTAGTTGTTTAATAATAAAATGAATGACTTGTCTAACTTGTCTAATGATTGTGACTGAGCAACATGTTATTCACTGCGTCCTTGTGTTCCAAACCAGCGAGCAGGTTCAGAGGAAGTGTGTATTTTGAATAAACTCTGAAAAGTGAAGACTGTGGAGATTTAGTGGAAAAGTGATACACATTTTCCTATTATTGCACGACGGGGGTCAGGCAGGTGATCGGGTCCCCCACAACGATGCAATATCACAGTGGAAATTGGCTCTGACGGCAGAGCTGAAATTTCAGATGAATTGTTGCCTACCATGACCCTGTGTCGAAAAAAACTGTATTTGTACTATAAATCACATATATTTATATCAACATTTTTTAATTGAATTCTTATCTGGATACTTGTGATACTTTTTTGTACACGTCTGAACACAGCAGCTTTCAACGATGTGGCTGATCTATGGATTTATGGACCAGAAGTTCAATAGCAGGAAGCACAAGAAGTAACAGAGGAGCAAAAGAGATAGTTTGTGGAAGAAAAGGTAATGGTAAAAAAAAAAAAAAAATCAGCTTGCTAATAGCCGTGACAAGAAGAAGATAATGCCAATTTGTCTTTGTCAGGTGATGGAAAACACATAATCTACACTCTATATATATTTTTGTGTACCATCTGTTTGTTTTATTCATGTGTGCACTATAGTCTGGAAATTATATGAAATTACTTCAATTTTCCATGTGCTCACCACCTGTTAGAGCAGCTGAAGTGGCCATGGTGTGACGTGACCCGGGTGATGGCCAAAGGCAAGAACGTTGGTGTCCTGATTGTCCACTGAAAAAGCTAGAACTAGGGACATGGAACGGAGTGTTCAAGTGAACAATGTGTAGAAGTATTTTTCAAATGTGGTCTTAGGATCTGATTCTCATCTGTTATTCTGGGTAACACTCTGTCTCCAGCTGAGAAAGTCAAACCTGAGACACGACACAATAAAGGAAATCTCTTCCTGGATCTCTTTGATCCGTGCTTTTTCTTCTGGACCGTCCATGTGGGAGCGTGGCGCTGCTGCCTTTACACCTGCGACCGTGGCAGATACATCCTGAGGAAAACCTCACCACCAGAAACCATACAAACCCCCCCCCCCCCCCCCCCCCCCGCACTAGACTGCCCTGCTCAACCAGGAAGTGTGCACAGGAAACAGCTGTCCCTCACGTCCGCTGGTTTGGTCTGAGCCAGGTGCATCCTGGGAATGGAGTGATGTGTGACCGTCCACATGGAGCTGATGCGCTTCGAGAGTAACTCTGGGTAACATGATGCTCTTCAGAAAAATCAAGCAATTATATCAAGAATTATAAAAATAATTGGAAAGTATTTTCAATCATGTCATTCTCTATATGGATTTACTTTTAAGGACTCTAACCGACATTTTAATTAATATCTTTTTTCTAACAATTCAATTCAATTCAATTCAATTTTATTTAAAGTGTCTTATCATAACAAAGTAATCTCAGGACACTATACAGTTGAAATAAGACTACAGTTGATTAAGGAAAAATAGATCCCAGCAATTCAACAAAGAGCAAGAAACAAAACACTGTACAGTGAGCTATACAGTGAGCTATGGCGAGGAAAAACGTCCTTTTAGAAGGCAGAAACCTCGAGCGGAACCAGACTCATTGTTGACGGCCTGCCGCTTTGACCGGCTGGGAGGAAGGATGGGGGGGTAGACAGATGGATAAGGAGAGGAGTGAGGGAGGATATAGTGAGCGAAAAGAGGAGAGTGTAGGTGAGTCCATGGAGGTGCTGGAGAGAACTCGGGATCTGATGACGTGGTGAAGATCCTGGATCAGCAGCAGCTCTGGAGGTGGATCCCTGGGGCTCCGGGAGAGAAATAAAAAGGTGTGGGTTTGGGACAAATGTATGCAATACACAGGTATACAGACTCCGGTGACGGGTGAAGATATATAGACGGGAGAGGGGGGGGGGGGGGAGGTTGAAATGTTAGAGTGTGGTTTTGTGTGTGTGTGTGTGTGGTTTTGTGTGTGTGTGTGAGTGTGGTATACACTGTGTGAATGTTTGTGTTTAAAAGGCAACTAAAGTCAAAAGTTCAAAACCCAACTCACCTGACTTGAAATGTTCAAGTCTTCCTCTACACATGCAGTAAGTACTTTATTATGATAATATTTTGAAGTTATTACTTTATATAGTTCTACCCCTTCTAAAATGTTGGCGAACAAAAGGTTACGAGAAGGAAGTCCATAATGGTGACCCATAATGACCTAATAATGGTCTTCACACCTCCTCCATCCAGCTGTAATCGGGCTCTGCTTTGTTTATACAACGCGTCCCTTGGAGGTGGAGAATTCTGGGATTGATGATGTGCGATATCCGGTGAAAACCGGGAAAACAAAGTAATTCTTTGTTAATAAAGAAAAAAAAAAGATAAAACTTCTGAAAACCAAGTGCATGTCTTTTTCAAACCCTTTTGTTTTTAGCATGTGTATTTATGGAAGCCAGGGAGGTTTTTCACCTTGACCCAGAGAAAGCACAAAGGATACCACAAACACATTTATTTTTGAGCCTTGACACTGAGATAACCCAAGGTTTAAGCCATAATCTGTAACAGTAATGAAAGCTACGCCTGGTTTTTCACTTTAACGTTAGAGATCTAAATGGCCATGTTAGGATGGGATTTCCACAGAATATGTCCTTAGTTATGATATTTTTACAGGTTATTTGGTTGAATATCTGCTTAGAATTATCTCATCTAACATGTAAGCTACAGAAATAACATTGCATCACATTGCCAAGCATAACAGTACAAATCATATACATTAGCAAAGAAGCTCCTAAAAAACTTTAATTTGTGGCTTGTGAATATTACGAAGATACTGCTGCTCTAGTGAGGAAGCATTGTTTCCTGAAAATTTATACTAAATATTTGTAAATGTAAATTTACAATTGTAATTGTATATTTTGTAAATGTAGGCTTTATTTTCTTTTAATTTTATTTGGGTACACTACATATCCAAATGCATAGTGTTCACTGATGTACATAGCCAGTTTTTATTTTATATAATGTCTTATTTGTTTCATTAAGTATTCTGTTCTGTCCTTGTTACATGTTTGCTACTGCACAAGTGAATTTCCCCGCTGTGAGATCAATAAAGTACAATCTAATCTAATCAAAATCATTTCTTGTTATTATACAGGCTTTTTATCAAAGAAGCTGGCCTGGATATTGCCTTTTTTCAATTGAAACCTTTTATTCTTTCTCTCCCTCTTCTCCTGTCTTTTTCTCTTCTAACCCTAACCCTAATCTCATCATGCATGCTCTCGCATTCGAGAGACGATCACATCCGCCAACGCCAGGCGCTTGAAGTATTGTTGGTCACTTTCTCTCCAAACTATTAGGTTCCAGTGATCCCTATCGCTCGGCACACAATAGTGTTTACATGCCAATGAGGAAACGTGGCCATGAAGTGGCTTTAAGGAGTGTGTGTTTTCTTGACTTAAAATAGGGCATGTGAGTTTGTCCTCAGTTAATGTTCGTTTTATTTTAATTCACAAGGTTCTGACGTATACAAATCTCTATGTCAATATTAACCCCTTCTGCATCGATGTTCTTATCCAGAGAACAAGACTCGAGCTTTCACTGAGAATCACTTTTTGAAGCAAGAGAAACCAGGTGACATGGCCGGATATTGTTTAACTGGGAGGAAAATCCAGGGCAGACCTAGAAAGATTACCATATTTTACGTACTATTAGGCGCAGCGGATTATAAGGCGCACCTTCAATAAAATGCCTATTTTAGAACTTTTTAAATAAATAGGGCGCATCGGATCATGAGGCGTATATAATAAAAGATACAGTCAAAAGTTTGACTGGGGTTGCGTTGTGCATCCACTAGATAAAGTTGTGCTAAAGCGAATGTCAACAAAATAGTCAGATAAAGACAAACTTTATTAAGCGTTCTGACAACTCCGTTCACTTCCAAGGTAACGATGTTCAAATGATGTTCAAAAGGCTTCAAACAGCTGCGTGAGTATGGTGTTGTGAGCAGACAAATGTTAAGCGAACAGCAGTGAAGTTGAGCGCATGTATGACAGCTAGAGCGCGCGTGAATGACATGTTGAACGCACGTGTATGACAGGTTGAGCGCAGCAGAGTGATTTTGAGCGTACAACAATCAAGACACAATCACTCAAAACGGTGGCAGTAATCTTACTCCATAGACCTTCGCCATGATGTGATGATGCAATGACATCACGCCTAACGCGTGTCGGCTCAGTCGGCGCAGAGTCATGAAAGTGTTTGTAAACAAGTCACCCACCAAGTAATGTTCATAAAAAAGGTGCTCCGGATTATAAGGCGCACTGTCGTTTTTTGAGAAATATAAAAGCTCTCAAGTGTGCCTTATACTGTGGAAAATACGGTAGTCTCATAGTTGAATTAGCCCTGAAGGACATTTCTGAAGAACGACAAAGGTCTGAAATCCCACCTGCACCTGAGGGAAGAGAAAAAGAATCTCAATATTTGTTGCACTGTTACTGAGTCAGACTGGTTTGTTTATTATTGCACATGATATAATTGTATTTTTACTGCAAGAACCAGTGATGCCTGACTGGAACCACAGCTGCTGAATGCAAAGTAACTCTATTGTAGTGATGATGATGATGATGATGATTTCTGTTACCATGGCGATGAAAAAAAGAATGAGCAGAAGAAAACAATGAAGATGACGGTGATGACACATTTGTTGCTCAGCACTCTGCCGTTCCCAGGACCTCAGAGGTCACCTGACTCAGTGGCTCTTCTACTGGGTCTTAGTCCCTATGAAGTAGATATGAAATGTTAAAAAAAAAACGGAGTGACCCTTAGCTGCAGAGTTTGGAATGAAATTGTGCAAGTGCAAAAGATGGTAATGCTGTAAGAGAGATATTCAGGAAGTTGGTGAATATTTTGAGAAGAAACTTACAATAACTGTAATTCTGGCTCTTCTGTCAAGTGTTCGTATGGTAGTATGTTGTTGTATTATTTAAGAAATACTCATGGAATAGAGAAATAATGCTTAAACAACTGTCAGTAACCAATTACATGGCAGGAAACCAGAGAGGGTTAAAAACATGAAGATGAAGGTGTTAAGAGGAATAATGATCGTTGCTGAAGCCTATTTTAAAGCATCACATGTCTAATCTGGGGAATAAAGATCTTCTCTAAAAGACCATCTTGAACACATGAAGCCTTCAGAGGAGTGTGACACTTTGAAGTTGGCCATGGGGAATTGTTCCATTTTCCCTGTTTCTTTCGGTTACCTCTTCCTCTGTGTGAGTGTGTGTGTGTGTCTGTGTGTGTGTGTGTGTTCGTGTGTGTGTGTGCGCGTGTGTGTATGCTTGGCCTTGATGTTTGTTGATCTATAAAATGTGATTACTTTTGTATTATTATTATTATTATTATTATCGAGAATCTTTAAGTATTACTTTATACTGAAATAATCTGTTTCATCTGTTCATTTAAAACAGTCATATAGTCAAACTGTTTTTCTGTCAATGTGCTTGGGTCATGATCAACTTTTTATTTGATAATTATTATTATTTTTATTACTACCTGCACGTTTGACTGTAACTTCACTACCTCTGCCTTAACTTTTTAATTTTGTTGATATTCTGTTTATTAGTTCATTGTTTAAGTATTGTTCATTATTTATTTCATTTTGTTGATTTAAAAAAATATATATATATACAGTATATATATATTATTATTATTTGAATGTCTTATTTAATGTCCTTTCAACTACTTCATGTTTTGCATGGTGGGTCTGAGAGGACTACAATTTCATCTCTGCTGCACGCTTGCATACATGAATATTTGACAGTAAAAGACGGTTAAAGTATGCTTGGTAATTCCCTAAATACTTCTTCTTTGACTCGATTTGTTTGTTATGTGCACAGCATTGTCCCTTAATTTGCTCATTGATATCTAAAGAGATGTCTCGTGTGTGTGTGTGTGTGTTGTTATGAATTGTGTATTGGTATTACTAGTGGGGGTGTGGTGAAGGTTCCTTATCTGCAGACCACAGGCAGCTTTTGAGTCTCTTATCAGCCGCCACCATATTGTACGAGCACATCCTCTTGTCCAGGAGGGAGCGGAAAACTCTCCATGCAACATGGCACCCTCTCCCTCGCTCGCTCCCACCTCACCAGCCGGAGCCAGAGCTCCACTGCTGAAAACCACCGTGAGCCAGAAGCATTGTGGGCCATGAAGAAGACAAGATGACATATGGAGCGCGACAGAGACAAACCATTTATCTGACCTCCCTCATCTGTTTAACAGCCAAAGACATTTTTATTTCACGCATCGCTTTGGTTCTGCCACGAAATATTTGACACTTGAGAGTTGTTCTGAGAGTGACTCATAAGGAACGTGGCTTTGAAGCAAACGGACGGTCAAGACGCAACAATGTAGCGTGAGTATGATCTTAAAACCTAAATATTTCTTTCTTTTCCATTTTATTTTGATAAGAATATCCAATATTTTGCTTTTTAGTTGATCATTTATTTTCTCTTACATGCAAGGTTGATGTAATATTGACAAAATAACATTGACACATAGATTCTTGATGAATATTTTATTAAAAATACTGAATAAAAGACACTAAGGGAGAGATATTTAATGTATATAATTGTATTATTTGATTTAATACACAAGAAATATTAACTTAACAATGTATTTTACATCAAAGATATACATTAATATTATTATAAATATTATAATCAGTTATATATCAGTTTATATTTCCAAAATGATCAATTTACGCTTAAAATAAATATTAATTGTAATAATATCCACATTATTTAATTTTTAATTTTTTTTAATTTCAGGATTCTTATCAACATTGCATCATGAAATGATTCGTTTTTTAATAAAAAATCCCTCATTTAATTAAACGTTTGTTATTTTGTTCAATTAGAGCCAACTGTATATTGAGATTTAAATAGTTATCCATGAGGCTAAGATAACATTTCCACGCGCTTTGTGACCCTGGTCTCGAAAAGCGCTATATAAATAAATATTACTTACTTACTTACTTACATGACATAAAAAAAGGCACAGTGAAATAATAAAATAAAATAATTACTTTGAAGACTCTGCTTGAAGAAAAACAATCGTATTCATGTTCAATGACTATCATTTCATTTTAAAAACTCAATGACTCACTGTGTAACAAGAAGCACCCGAAATAAGGTCAGTCGACTTCAGAAAAGAGGAAGAGTAAAAAAAAAAACTACACCACATTGTTCAGAAATGTAGAATTTAAAAAATCCCTTTCATTAAACAAACATTATTTTTAATTTTGATGGAGGATAATGTTAACAGGACTGGTAGAGATTACACACAGTTTTGCTTCATATTGGTTTGATTCTAGCGGAGAAGTGTAAAGAGTTGACTTCTGCCCTGGATTCAAAACTGACTTAAATACAAAACGTGAAAGCTTTAACTTTAACTTTAGCTTGCCAGGTGTGTCCCAGACAGCTATGGTGAGACGTTGTAGCCACAGTTAGTCCATTAATGTTCATCTTTTCTGCTCCACAGACAACTAATAGCCTGTAAGAGGATTAAGTACAGATTAACTCGGATGGTTTTTGGACGGTCAGCATGTACATTTTTTTTTAAATTGTGACGTGTGACAATCATCTGTCAGCACTTGAAACACGGTCAGCAGCTGGATGGTGAGGACATGGAAGTCTACCTGGACCCGTTGTCATGACAGAGAGCGAGAGCTTGATGATATGAAAGGACCAAACGTAAACATCCATCTGCTGCAAAAGGAAACAAGTAGAAATCTAACACGCTTGAGCCCAACAGCTGCCATGCAGAAGCATAAACCATCTGACCTGCCTCCTTTTCCATCTTCTTTCTCCTCTTCCTCACCCACCTCGTGCACGTCCATGGAGAAGCTGCGCCCCGTTAAGAGCCAACAGGTGGACAAACCCTCCAGTCCCTCCGCTAGAAAAGCCAAGAAAAGACACAAAAATGTTCTCTCATCCAAGTCCAAGCAGAGCGATCACGAGGCAGGTCTGGACTCTGCTCAGGAGCCGGTCACAAAGGTGACCCAGGATTTCAAGCAGGACCAGAAAACACCTGGACCTGTTTACACTCCACCTCCACTCCTCCCTGCATCCGCCGAGTCCTCTCCCGGTCCACTCCAACCTTCACCGGCCACCACGGCTTCCCCCTCCTCTTCATCTCCTCTCCCTGCTCACATCCCAGTCATTCATCTGGGACACAGCAAACGACCGCTTCCTCTGAACACCCAGTTGACCACCCTGCACCCCATCCCTGCCCTCCACAGTCCTCATGTGGACCTGTACTGCAGCCCGCTGCCCCTCATGCCTCTGGGGAGCAACTCTGCTCCTCGAGGAAGTCAACCATCAACCTCCAATGGACCAATGTTGTCTCAGCAGTACCTGCCGGCAAATAGCTTATACACCAGGTGAGGCCTGTTTGTCTTGAAAATTATTTATTATTATTATTTTTTTATATTTATATACTCGGTTTTTAATGAAATCCAAGTGGTTCCAAAGCGGGTTACAGACGTCTTCACCAGAAATCCAACAAAGACTGATGTGACATGAAAATAGGGGTAAATAAACACACAAAAGAAACACTTCTGTCGCAGGAGCAGTGATCTCACATTCCAAAATATCACCTGCTGACGAGAACATCATTCGCATTACTGAGGAAACCTCTCTGTCAGGAAATATACCTTATTACCTTAATATTATTTACTTTTATAAACATTCATCATGGTGAAATAATGTGTAATCTATTGAGTCGATCGAATCATGTTAAGTTAATTTAAGTAAATCAGTTAATTTACACACAAATTCGTTCTGCTCATGTTTCATGAATGAGAATTATTGATCTCAACTCCTCTGTATCGTTCTCTGTCCTGCAACAAGCACAATATAAAGTGGCTCCTCACAGCAGCTCACTTAAATAAAGAAACTTCTTAGATGAGTTGAACATCCTTGCAGAACTCTACACAGTCCAGTTGACTCGCTTTGGAAGCACTTGGATATCATTCTATCTTAAATTATGGATATACAGATGAATCATGTCAGTAATGTTTAATTGTTATGTTATTGTATTATATTGCCACATACATTGTCACATAAAATACATTTTTAAATGACACATGTATATGACAGAGAACATAGAAGCCTTTAAAATGACAAAAATATTGAACATTAGACAAAGGGTCATTAAGTCCCTACAGGGTTCAGAGTTTCACAACCCTCCCTGTCCTCAATCACATTCTGAAAGTGTCAAATCATAACAGAGTTTTCTAAAGACACACTTTAAATAACACTTTACAGACATATGTCTCATTGCAGCACCTTTCTGGGCCCCTTTGAGAGAAACTATTGCGTCATCCCAAACAGTCGGATTAAGAGAAGACCCTCAACCCACTTTGAGATGGAGATCAGCGACTGTGAGTGTTTTTGTTTCAGCCTAATCTGTAAAGTTGAATTATAATTATATTATTGTTACTTTAATGGTTTGTGTCTGTTTTTTTTCCAGTTTTTAAAAATAATGAACCTTATAACAAAATAATTATAATAACCTGTTCAGGGCTAAGTGAATTGATGAACATACATTTGAACATACATTTTTAATATTTTTTTAAATTATATATCACTTTTTTTTAAACTTAAATGGCAAATGGCAAAAAAAAAGATATTCGAGAAGGTGAATATGAAAAGAAAACAGGAAAGTCAGGATTATGAAAAAGGAAAAATTACATGAAAATATTAGGATATTTAATATTGGGGTATTTAAAAACAATTACACAGTAATTTTACATTTCCATTAGATTGCTTATTTTTCTTAAACAGTTTAAAAGTCCACTCTTAATACCTGGATGTGACGTTTAATGTGGCAATAAGGACTGAAAGAGTTTTATATTTGGGACAGGTCCTCCTCAGAAACTCGCCCGGCGGGTGTTCACCAACAGCCGGGAACGCTGGCGGCAGCAGAACGTCAACGGAGCGTTCTCGGAGCTGCGGAAGTTGATCCCGACACATCCAACCGACAAGAAGCTGAGCAAGAACGAAATCCTCAGACTGGCCGTGAAGTACATCAACTTCCTGGTCAGCCTGCTCAACGACCAGGACAATGGCGGCGACTCGGCCGGCGAGGAGGTCGACAGCAACATGTCCGATAAACTCTTTGAGAGCGAGTCTCCTCCTCAGGCTGACCCACCACACACGGTACGTCATGGCTTGGCCTCGGCCCGTCGTGGAAGAGACTCCAGCGACTCCGCCATCACACTGGTCACCTCTCCGGCGACTTCCAGTTGCTATGGCGACACGGACAGCGAGGAATGTTTTGGGATGAAGTCGTCAGTGGAGACCAGAGGGATTCTGGGGAAAGTAAAGGTCAGATAAGGACCAGAAGCTCAAGATGATGAAGACCTTTAAACAACTGACTGTTGAGTTTCTCACACCAATGCACATTTTGAATATTTATTTATTGTTTTATGGTTTGATTTGTCAAATGTCTTGGATTCACATTCAGTTAGCCAAGTGTCTATCTTTGAATCAAGTCTTCAGTGTTACCTTCAACATCTTACTTATTTCAATATCACAGCTTTCTCTTCAACACTTTGTAAAAAAGAAAAGTAAAATTAAAGGATATTTTTCATATTTTTTATTTAAATTGGTTGGTGAAGGTTACCTGTACATGATAGAAATAATAAATATATACTGTGAAAGCACTGAGCCAGCACATAAGTAAGAAGCAACTTCACATGTATTTCTAAAACACGAGAAACAAACTCAGGGTAAATGAGCACTGAGCTCATCCAACCCAAGACCACCTGCGTCCAAGACACTGCCAGGACTAGAGCGGAGACCAAGTTAAGAAATATTTTAGTTGAAAAATAAGTGCATCAGCGTAGTGCTGAGCTCAGCTTTTAGATATATGACACGTGTTATTATAGTACTTCTCAGCTACATTTAAAGTACATCTTACATTGGTGGAGTATGATGTAATCAAACAAAACCAAGGCTATAGACCAGGGGTCGTCAACCTTAACAGCTCAAAGAGCCATTTGGACCCATTTCCTACATGAAAGAAAACCATGGGAGCCGCGAAACCCCTTTAACTTTAAAAATAAAAACAATTCCATAATGTTCACTTTCTCTGTTTGCCTTCATGCTATATATAAATAAACTGTTAACTTCACTCGTTTACTACTCTCATGTCGACTAAGGGTTGGGATTATTTTCAGAGTAATTGTTCTTTCAAAAATGTTTGTTCATATTAATGTAGCGACTGTAGCTCAGTTGTCTTCGTCTTCGTCCAAAAGGACCTCTTTTGTGCTCATCTGTAACGTCCCTCTTGTATTGAAGCCTCGACATGAGAAGAATTGATCAGAGAAATAAACAAGTCTATATTTTAGGCTTGTTTTGAGTGGATGTTACCAGACCGTCAGCCTAAATCTCTTATGTCGAGGCTTCAATACAAAAGGGACGTTAGAGGCGTGCAGTATGGAAGCATTTGGATGTTTTACGTGTCTTTTTGGACGAAGATGAAGACAAAGACAAATGAGCTCCAGTCGCTACATTAAAATTAACATTTGTCTTTAACTCTAAAAAGAACCCGTTACTCTGAAAATAATCTTAACCCTTAGTTGACATGAGGGTGAGTGGAAAATATGTTCCATTTGAATAATGGGTGAACTATCACTTTAAGCATTGATAATTATCGTAAGAATGTTTTGTACTGTATATTTACTGCAGTTGTTTAACTGAGTCATGGCTGTTTTTCCCCTTTCTGTTATGTTTAACGATGCTGAACCCAAGAGCAGACAGAGGCGATGTTCCAGAGAATACAAAAAGGTGTTTATTGAATAAAGGGGAAGCAGGTAGTGGAAGAGTAAGACGGAGGGAGAGCGAGGTCGGCGAGCTGGAGTGAGTGATCCGGGTTACTGCAGGCAGAGGAACAAAAGTTAGATGAGGTCCAAAAAACAACAAGAGACTTGAGTACGAGAGCGAGGTAGCAAGTACACTGAGCCAGTCACGTATAGTTACCACGGTTGAGTGAAGTACGATCTGGCGCCGACCGCGGGGAATCCAAGGGTTGATGAAGGGGGTTGATTGGGGATCAGGAACAGGTGAGCGTGATTGATGATGGGGACCAGGTGTGAGGTGAGACAACAGGAGGAGTGGCAGACCAGGGGGAGGAGAACACAGCAGACTGCTGTGACCACAACACTTTCTTATGTAAAGCACTATGTGACTCTGAAGGTTATTTATATATACATTAATATTCATCATAATCTTCATCTTTATTATAATAATATTATTATTTCCATCATTTCAACAATGCAGAATACAAAATAAAAGGACATTAAAAACAAAACTATTCTGGAAAAGCGCTATATAAATACAAATTACTTACTTACTTACTAATTTATAATAATGTACACGTTTGTAACTGATTTCCTGAAAAAATGTAAATATTTTCTATGTAGGCTACAAGAAATGATAGTTTACCAGATCTTAGTTGTTTTTAGGTCTGCACAAATTTGAAAACTAAAGTAAATTACTATAACGCTCATTGTTTTGCGTGTCACTGTTCCTTAAAGAGTGAGACAGGTGAGGGAGGGGGAAGCGAGGAGTCAGAGTACTGATGATCGTGAAGAACTAATGTTGTCCTTACACCAGCAAAGTTACGTCTTACACTAACAGTTTTGGTTAATTAAAAGGTAAAGTGAAGGAGAGGTTTGCTCGTTTTTCAAGTATTATTGGAAAAACGCTATGAAACATTTAAATTAAATTCCCAAATTTATACTTACTTTCAAAAAACGTAGTGACCAACATCATAGGGTTAAGACCAGGACAAAGTGGCCTCAAGAACTACAAGTCCATGAAAAACACATTTTGTCACTGCAGCCACATGTTGCTTTAATTTGGTTTATTTGAAAGAATCGATTGAATGCGGTGTGTTATATGGTCAACCAAATAAAACCATACAAATAAATAATCATATCATCAAAAGAAAAAACAGAACTTCCAATTACCATCCAAATTCAAATTCAGCAGGCCCACCTAATAGTTGTGACACATGTAGGAAACTAAAGTAAAGTTATTTCTCTTCCTCATTTGACATCCTCTTATTTCGCTCACACAAACCTGTGTCAGCCTTTTTGTAACAGTTGGTCACACACGGGCCACATTTGTGAATATATAATTTTTCCTGATGTATAGGAAATGTGAAGGTAGTATTTAGGCTTTGATAAAAAAAAGTTAATAAGGACCAGTAGGCATGTGTAAGTAAAAAAAAAAGAAGGATTTAACACGGAATCCAGACATTGAAGCAGGATGTGTCACTGCAAATAACAAAAAGCTAGATTCACAACTATTGTGATAAAGGTTTAAGCTAATGATTTCAGCTCATAGGATTCTCTTCAGGAGTACAAACACAATAAGAAATAGATATATTCTGTGTTTTTTTTGTTGTTTTTTTTCTTGAAAACTACAGCTATACTGTATTTAAACATATTTAAGTAAGTAAGTAAGTGAGAGTAATATTTATTTATATAGCGCTTTTCGAGCAACACAAACTCGCTGCCACATGGTGAGTTCAGTGCAATGATGGATTCAAATCAGCCAGAGAAGTCAGCAGACACTTGCAGAAGAGAAAGAAAAGGAAGAAGTTAGAAGTTTATTCATAGTCAGCAGAAACATTTGGCAGTAAGAGGAGCTTGTTGTCGAAGCATCGTAGATAGGAAGTTGAGCTGCAGTTGTACGAATCACAGAGAGAAAATAAACAATTGTTTTTTAACAAGGTGATGACGAGGTGCTCGAGGTAATTATCAACGTTCCATGCACAATGAAAGGACTTGTTGAGTAAGCTACACATCAACTTGTCAGCACCCATTATCCAGGATGAATGAATGAATGAGAAAGATCAACCGTGACAAGGGAGCAGTAAAAATCCCAAACTATGTGACCCAGTAAACTGTAAGCTCACATGCAGAGAAGTGTGTGTGTGAGCGTGTGTGTGTGTTGTGGTGAAGAACTAGAAGATTTATGTAACAGAAGCAGCATCTGCGGTGTGTAACTGTACATGTGTGAGGCAGGTCGGGGGGATGTGGTTCTGTCAGGACTGGAAGTGATGAACAGGTTACTGGTAAAAGTTGCAGCTGTGGTTGGTATCTCCGCGAGCCTGTTTGACCTTCTCTTACTCAACACATCCAGGAAACACACATGGCAAATGATACACTCTTGTAATACACACGCCTTGCTCACACTGTTGGTAAGGTTTACCTTCCTGTACAGTTCTATACAATATCATCAACATATTTTGAGACATTGGTAAGAAGACAACACTCACATCCACCTCATGCTCTTTCGTAATCTTTTATTTGTACATACACAACACAAGAAAATAGTGCTAGAATACATGTAATATGAACGCTCCTCACACAACCTCAAAACATTCTTACCAATTTTAGACATGATTCAGTAGAATGATAGGCATTGTTCTCATGATCAAGCAGTGTAAATGTGTAGCAGGAAGAGAGTAGAGATTCCTTCACTCCCTTTTCAACAGCTTGTCTCCCTCTCTGGATGCAGCATTTGCTCCGTCACTCATGGCCTTTTGGACTTTGTTAATGACTTCATCTGTGTCTTTTTTGGTCAACTTCCTTCGACCCACTTCGGTGACCGCAGACCCAGCAGCAGTTCCGATGGCTCCACCCAATATACCCCCTAAAAACACTCCCAGAATCAATCCCAGCAGAGCCCCAACGATAACCACCTTGGGCACTTTCTTGGCCGCAGTAGCCATCTTCTCCCATATTGGACTATCTGCCACCATTTTGACTCCTGCTTTAGCTCCAGATTTGGCTCCAGAACCCATTTTGCCCCACATGGGACTCTGTGCCACCTTCTTTGCCCCGGCACCGATTCCTGCTCCGACTTTCATGGAACCATCAGCCATCAGTTTGGCACCTGTTTTAGCTCCAGATCCTACAGTTCCCCAAACAGGACTCTTAGCCAAGTTCTTAGCTCCCACCCCAAGTCCTGCTCCAACCCGCTTAGAACTGCCTGCTACTAATTTGGCACCAGAGCCAACTTTGGACCACACTGGACTCCCTGCAGCAGCCTTTGCTCCAGACCCCACCCAATTTGAGCTGTCCACCACTACTTTAGGAACTCTATCACCTACTAACTTGGACACATGTCCGGCAGTAGACCCAACTTTCCCCCAGACAGAACTATCAACCACCATCTTCTTGGCGTCCTGGGCTCTACTGCCAACTGACCCCCAAACTGGACTGCTGTACACCTTCTTGGCCCCGTCCCCGACCCACACCGACCCGTCTGCCAAGAGCTTGGGCATCGTCTTCATCAGACCTTCAAGTCTCTCTCTGGTGGACTGAAGAAGCGAAGGTGACAGACTGGACATTGAAATCTGAGGAAGACTTTCGATCTGCATGTTGCTCACACTCATCTCTGCCTCGTCTCTCACCATTTCAATCTCCTTTTCCCGCATTTCCTCCTCAGCCACCGTCTCCATGTATGGGTACGAGACTTGTCCGAACCTTTCCACTCTTTCTTCCTCCTGCTTACTCCTCCTTCGTTCCCGTGTGATCTCTGCCTGTCTCTGTCTCACTCTGTCCTCTGCTTCCTGGAAAGCAGGACTTGAATAACACTCTCCTTTAGCCTCCTTCACTGTTTGCTCCACCTTTTCCAACAGCTCTTCCAAATTCTTTCTCCCTCTCCAACCTGGTCTGGAGTCCAGGATGTGATACCTGTCCCCACATTTCTCCACAATCTTCAAGAGATCTGGCCGCTTGGCCGCGATATAGGCCTCCACCCCGTCACTTGCGTTCTCCTGAATCAGATCTGCATGAGTGAAGAGGACCAGTGTGTGTCTCTGAACAGCCTCTGGACCGAAAACCACCTCCATTGCCCTAAGAGACTGCAATTCAGTTTTAGCCGGCTGGTCCAGCGGGACACACAGGAAGAAGGCGTGGGGACCAGGACTGGACAAGGCCACGCAGGAAGAGATCTGAGCCCGGACCTCATCTGGAGGGCGCTCTGAGTTGAACCAGTCTGGAGTGTCTATTACTGCCACCTACAGGAGCAAAATATGATTACAGTTTACACGTGTCATCGACTCCTGAGGTACGTCCATGTATATAAAATGACTAAACGGCTGTCACGGTGACAAACTCACCTTCATTTCTGCCACCATTGACTTCTGCTTAACACACTCCTGGGTGATGGGGGTAAAACTATTTGGGAATGACTTAAATGCATCATGACCCAGCAGGAAATTGCCAGCCGAGCTTTTTCCTGAGCCGGACCGGCCCAGAAGCACCAGCCGCAGCTCTGGAGCACCCGGGGAAGGAGCTGGAGACACTTTATCAGTGGTGGGTGCTGAGGTGGCCGTGGGTGAGGAGGGGTTTGAGGAGAAGAACACTGATGAATTTGAAGGTGACACAGGCGAGAATTCCTCCGGCTTTCCTTCTGAGCTGTTTATCCTGTGATGAACTGTAAATGAGGGGTTCGATTAGAGAACGTGCTGAAGTAAGTCTTAAAAACAACTACCAGAAACTTACAGGTGGAAACATATTTTTTAGCTGGTTTGTCCTCAGACATTTGTGAGAGAAGGGCTCCCTCTAGAGAGAAAAAATGGAAGAACAAGTGATTCCCACAATCATTTTCAAAAGTGATTAGAGAGAAGACAGTGTGATTGGGAAAAAAATAAATTAATAAATAATTACCATGAATAAGGCAATTAACAAGACAATTGGAAAGAAATATATTCAGGGTTCAAATATTATTTATAACTAAAAGTGTCAACACGAAGTAATGGTTAGGGCGGAATCTATGTATGTACCACCAGAGGCCTGCGATCACCCAGTGACAGGAGTAGGGGCAAACTATCGCTTACATCTATAGACAGTTAAGTGCTTTAGCGGTTCATTTTGAGGTCATAAATGAAATTAATCCTGAATTTTTAATTAAAATAACATTTTGAGTGTACCAGAGGTACAGTCAAGTCTCATTGTTTTGACACCCGAGTTAACTAAATTGAGTAGTTATGTTGATGAACCGGCCTTCTCCCCAGATCCCGATCTGCGCTGTAAACAACCTTGAGGAAAGGTACGCTTCTCCAAGCTGTGCCACTTTAAAATTGTCGTTACTGCAACATTCTAGAACATTTTGAAAATAGGCTTGCATAAAGGTAGAGTTGGGAAGAAGCAAAGAGGAAACGTGGTTTAGGGTCATTTGAGCGACAGTCATGTGAAGGACAGAATGTTTTCTCTCTTCTAGAGGAAATATGTTCTTGGACCCTACCTGCATTCAGTGTGTAAGATGGGATCCTCTGCAGTGGCCGCGGGTCATGTCGCTCAAGTTCTGGAGACGAATTAAGTCCATGAGAACTCTGGCGGCTGTAAGGTTTCTCCTCGTTCCTCATCCTTTCGAATCCTTGAATGTATCTACTTTGATTTTGGGATTCTTTGGTGACGTTTGTCAAAAAGCCAGACTCCTGCATTTTTGCATTTTCTTCCCTTCTTGCACTAAAACTTTCCACACTTTCCTGCTGCTCCTGTTTCCCTTCACGCCCGCCCTGCTGCCTTGCCGTCTTCGTGAACACTCCATGTGTCTGGATCATTCTATCCACCTGTAGCAGATGCACATTATAGCCATTATATTCAGACTCGCAGCAGCAGAAGAGCTGACCCGCCTTGTCAAGGTGGAGCAAGTGAAAACCGGTCCTGACTACACATGGGTGTGATTATGAGGGTGAAACTAGGAGCAGTTATAACATGACAGTGTACCAGTAAACTCTTAAACTACCAGAGGAACATATATATTCATATAAATCAGCTATTATGACCGGCCTGTTGCTAAAATATTTTCTAAACACAGCATACTCTTTTGCTCAGACATGTAATTACAGAGTAAAATACATTTGAATACAATAACAATAGAGGCTTTGTTAGTCCATTTTATCCACTGGAGCTCTGACCTTCTCAAATAGCGCTTGGACCTGCTCTCGGTCCTGCGTCTGACGATTGTTGATGACATGATGTCGCCCTTCACAGAGGTCGATGATCTGCTTCAGACCTTGATGCTCTATCTGCAGATATTGCTGAAAAAAAGAGTTTCACAATGAGAACACTTATCTTAAAAAACACAACAAGAAGCTTAGGAGAGAACATGCTGGTGTTCATGATCTTTAAAGACATCAACAAGTTTAATGTCAAACGTCTGACGCATTCAGACTTCTGGGGTCTGGTACAGATTCCTCTTTGCCATGATTCCCAATTATATTCCACTGGAAAAAGTGTGGTGCATTATGGTAACACAGCCTCAGGATTGTAGCGATCCTCTATGTGTACTCAATCTTGCATGGGTTTCCTTCTGGCACTCTGGTTTCCTCCCCAAAATATTCAAATTAATTGGTGATTCTAAATCAATTACTTTTTTCATACTGGGTCCCATAAAGTAAACAGTGACATCGTACCAAGAAAATTCAGATTCATAACTAAATAAAAATTACTCATTATAAATAAAAATAAACACACCTATATTGTTAACTAGTTGCACACAAAGTTGAGAATTATTTCACTTTTTCAGCATTTTGGAACTAGCATTTACGTCTGACAGGTTCACTTTATAATGTTTAATATGACTCACAATCTATAAAAAAGGAGTCAAAGCCTGCATCACTAAACCATGCTCACTCTTTTTCTCCGATCATTAACAGCATAAAAAAGAATCCGTAGTTGGCAGTTTAAAGTTGGCATCTTTGTAAGGCACATAGTCGTCATGAACATTGAAGATACCTCAACGGTCCGTCCCATTAAGTAGTCTCCACATGTCAGCAGAACCAGGGTGTGATCCAGGACATCCTCACCAAAAAGCTCTTGCAGTTCTCCGGGGACACGACACTCCATCTGGACAGGTCCAAGACTTTCATTAATGCTTTCAATACTGACAGTTTTATCAAGTTACTTTATCATCATCCAGTTGTTCACCATTGAAATCTTAACTGAAACTCCCACTTAAAACAAGCCCAGTCCTCGTGGTGTTACTAAGAAACGTTCAAACAAGTCATATACTGGATGTTTTTCTTGGCTTTGTCCAGTCGGAACTTTTCGTTGACGTTATATATGCTCACCTCAGTGAACTGGCTGACCGGGATCAGCAACAGGAAGGCATGCGGACTTGGTTCCAGGAGACTTAATGCCGATTGTGTTTCCTTCTTGACGCTGTCCTCCATATTCCCTCCGCTCCAGAACCATCTGGGTGCCTCCACTATCGTCACATTCCTGCCCTCGGTGAAGCCCTGGCGCAGTTGGCAGCTCCTTGATGTGGCTGGAGTGTCAGCAGCCGCCTGACCCAGGATGGTGTCCGCTGCGGAGGTCTTGCCACAACCAATGTTCCCTAGCAGGACCAGTCTCAGGTCCTGGGATGATGAGCTGTAAAAGCTCCGTCTCAGGTGTTCACTCATCACTAAGGAGACATGTCGGACGGTTCAATAATTCATTCAAAAGTTTCAAGTATTTTTCAATGATTTTAAGGTTTACATATGGTTGATACGTTAATAAATTGACAAACAATAGACCTGGTTAGGTTAACAAACAGGAATAAAAATTAATAGAATAATGTGGAACTAAACATGCGTAACCATAAATATACAATTGGCTTTACCATCTGTCAGTCATTATAATTACATTTTGTCATGATGAGTTTGACATCTTTTGAGTCTAGGAGAATTTAAAATGAACTTTTACCGGTTTTCTGTTGCTATGTGCTTATTAACATATCCTTGCTGAATAAACTTGATTTTGTAAGGCGGAAGTATGCAGAAATATTCAAGCTTGTGAGGGACAAGAAATGCTTTTCCTGATGAAAACTCCTCAGTCCTGTTCCACAGCATTCTATTGTAGGTCAAGAGGATCCATTTAAATGATTAGATGTTTAAATTAAACATTAAATTAAATTAAAATTAAAGCTTAAACCATGTCTTCAGTTTGAATATATGGATACATTGACTTAAAGAGATAGTTGGTAGAACTCAGGCAAAATGTAGATTATAATTTCTACAAACAGGTTTTTGCCTCCTTGTGTAAAAGTTCAAAGACAAAACTGGCAATACACAAAAGCTTCACATATAAACAATAGACACAATTGAGAGAAAATAATTGATTTAGATAGATTGAAATATTAATAGGGGGGTAAACATGACTTACCTGGCTGGGTGAGGCGCTCAAGGTGTGTTCACATAAATTGTTCTCTTGAGTTCACATAAATAAGTCCGGACCTAAATCTTTCTCAACGCGTCTCAACTCAGTCTGCGGAACTATGCATCTGCTCAATTGAGATCCGTAAAAGCTATCCGTCTTACCACTCCCAACTTAGAAGACATTTTATCATCCACATCTCTGCGCAGACCGGTTCGCATTCCTATTGTAGGTGGAGAGTTTCTCCTCAGGCTCCAGTGAATTGTTTTGGTTGATGTTTTTACCGCACCCTTCACACGTCACACGAGTGACAGGTAGTTGAGGTGTGAAGCTGCTCGAATATGTGAATCGGGTCATATGTCTGGTCGATATTTTTGACCCAAGAACAATTAATGAACATTTCTGTCTAGTGTCTTCTGTATAGTGTTGTGTACTTTTAAGTTATACAGTACTGTGCAAAAGTTTTAGGCAGGTTCTGAAAAAATGCTGTAAACTAAGAATGCTTTCAAAAATATAAATAAGAATTATTTATTTTTATCAATTTACAAAATGCAAACCGAGCGACCAAAAGAGAAATCTAAATCAAATCAATATTTGTTGTTACTACCCTTCAAACCAGCATCAATTATTATACATTACATTTGCACAAAGTTGGTGGTTTTGTTGGTTTATCGTGAGGTGTATGATCAACTTATTATACCAAGCAGGTGCTAATGATCTTCAATTTCACAAGTAGGTTGACAAACAGTCATCAAGTGAAAAAGATACAACTGTGTAGGAGCTTAAAACTGTGATGAACAAACTCTGCTACCAAGCTAAGGTTGTGGAAGACAGTTTCATGTCACAGGTCAGCAACAAGACACAAGGTAGTTCTACTACATCAGCAAGGTTCCTCCCAGACAAAGATTTCAAAGCAGACTGGGGTTTCAAGATGTTCAAGCTCTTTTGAAGAAGCACAAAGAAACAACGTTGAGGAACGTAGACGCAGTGGTCGGCCAAGGAAACTTAGTGCAGCAGATGAAAGATACATCAAGCTTATTTCCCTTTGAAATCGAAAGATGTCCAGGCGTGCCATCACCTCAGAACTGGCAGAAACCAGTGGGACCCAGGTACATGTGCTGTCCTGAGAAGTCTGGCCAGAAGTGTCTTCATGGAAAAGTTGCAGCCTAAAAGCCATTCTTCCGAAACAAGGCCAAGCGACTCAACTATGCAAGGAACTGAGGTTCAGAAAAATGGCAGCAGGTGCTCTGGACTGATGAATCAAAATGTGAAATATTTGGCTGTAGCAGTTTGTTCGCAGAAGGGCTCGAGAGCGGTACAATAATAAATGTCTACGGGCAACAGTGAAACATGCTGCAGGTTCTTGCAAGTTTGGGGCTGCATTTCTGCAAATGTATTTGGAGATTTGGTCAGGATTAATGGTTTTCTCAATGCTGAGAAATACAGTCAGAAACTTATCCATCATGCAATACCATCAGGGAGGCGGATGATTGGCCCAAAATGTATTCTGCAGCAGGACTACTACCCCAAACATACAGCCAATGTCATGAAGAAATATCTTCAGCGTAAAGAAGAAGAAGTCCTGGAAGTGATGGTATGGCCCCCACAGAGCCCTGATCTCAACACCATCATGAAGAGACAGAAGGATTTGAGAAAAATCTACAGAAGATCTGTGGTTAGTTCTCCAAGATGTTTGGAACAATCAACAAAATAGACTTCATAATCTGCAAACTAAAGAGTAAACTATTACTTAAGGATTCCCGCACATACGGAGGAAACGAGAACAGTACAAGAAAATCCTGCATAAAAGAAAAAGCCAACATAAGCTTTGAACAAAATCCCAACAAAGCATTAGACTCGTTACAACAATGCATTTAGCAGTCAGCTACCAGCACGCTAGGAGGGCAAAAAAGCAACAGGTGCAGGAAACATACAGAAGACCCTTTAGTGATGGAACTATCAGAGATGCAAAAGGCACTGAGACTACACATCTATCAAAAAGACCACAGCAATAACAATCTTTGCAAAGAACGCAATAACTTCCTTAGTGAAATAAACAAGCGCCTCAAGGAACTCTCTAGAGCGGATGCTCTGGCAGATGAGATCGCGTCCACAGAGGAAAGTCGAAAGATGTTCAAAGCTGCTCGTGCCCTCAATTTTGGACTACCTCAACCAACATTGTCAGTGCACAACACAGAAGGGCAGTTCATCGCAATGGACATGGGAAAGGCAGAAGCAATCAGGGAATGGTTTCAAAAACAGTTCTCAGACCCAGACGGCGAAGAACTAGAACCGTTCCTAGGAGAACCGAGACCCCTGGAAGCAAAGATCACACAGATGGAAGTGAGAAATGCCATAAAGACCTTAACAACGGACGCTCAGCGGGGCCGGACGGAATTAGTAATGAACTATATGAGTATGGGAGTGATGTCATATCACCAATCATTGCCTCCATCATTAACTATGCCTTTGAACATCACCATTCAATCAAATCCATTGGTCAAGGCACTTTGATCGCCCTGCCCAAACCCAAAATAACACCTGGTCCACATGCAAACCTTCGCCCTACTGTCCTCCTCAGCAGCATACTGAAAAATCCTGTCTACTGTTGCTCTCCATCGCACCAGGGACAAAATAGAACATTTCACAGGACCCTATCAAAGTGGGTTCAAGAGGGGACGCAACTGTGCAGATATAGTGTGGGCCCAACGTATGCCAGTTTCTGTGGTCATGATCGAGCACTGGGACTGCTACAAGATGGGTGTAGACATGTCTCGACCTTTGACACCATTGAAATGTCCAAAGTCCTGGAAGTGATAGATCAGGCAGGGTGCAACGATGATAAAATCCGACTGGTTAGACTACTACTGTCAGGAACCAAGCTGAAAGTCGGATGACGTGGCCTTTTTTGATGAAGAAAAGGACACATTACAAAGACTCCTTCCAATAGCTGCCAAAAACCTGAAAGAGTCAAACCTGTTTGTCAACAAGGGCTAGACAGAATTCCCACACATCTACCTGGCTGACACTCAGGAAACAGGAGAGAATGACAAATCTCTCCAAGGAGTGGAGAGTTGGAGGAAGTAGAAGATCTTGGGATCGCTACTATGCCGCTCCTCAGACATAGAGGCACGCTGCATCATGGCAAACATCGCCTTCCAATCGTTTTGGAAACTGTGGATCCGTAGATCAAAGATTCCTCTAGCAAAAAAGCTGCAAATATACAATGCAACTTGTGTCTCCATAATGCTATACAACTGCAACAGCTGGGCAGTGCCAAAGGCAGCATTGGACGAACTTGATGCATGTCATCGGAAACACCTGCGCCAAATCACAGGGTACCAATGGCCCCACAATATTTCTAATAAAGCACTATATAAGATGTGCAACATCACCCCACTGTCAACAAAAGTTAACCACCTAAGGTGGTGCATGTTTGGGCACATCCTCTGTATGCCCGAAGACACACCAGCACAAAAGGCACTAGAATTAGCCATAGTGGGGTGCAACAATTACAAGGCCAGGAAAGGAAGACATTGCACAAACCTGTGTCCTGAGAAAAGACCTCAAAACAAAGGAATGGGAAAACTAAAAACTGCAAAGAAACTCAGAGAGCTATGGCAGCTTGCAGGAAAAAAGACACAATAAAATGAAGAAGGACTGAATGCAGCCAGAGGTGGTTTCCACAACTACCTTAGCCGCAGAATACAGTGAATCATCATCATCTAGGACGTTTGGGAACTTTAATATTTTTGTACTAAAATATTTTCATAAAACTTGTGATGATACAGTGTTTTGTGTGATTTTTATTTTCACTGTAAAAGTTCTTGGGGATGGTGTGAACATGCTACAAATGGTGCTGGTTGTGGTGGTGGAGGGGGGATTACGGTACAAAAACGAAGTTGAAGTTAAGTTATTTACAAAGCCGTCATAACGCACATCATATTTCATTATCCACAATCTGATTCATTACCTCATCGATATCCATCCTTCATTCAGACAATGGAAGTCTGGAAACAGAAAATTCATCCAACTGCTGCAAACCAGGCAACTTTTGCGACGTTTAGCGAGTGCTCATGGGAAATGTGGTCTCCCATCGCGCTAAACACTACCACATGACTTCAAATCTCATAGAATCGCTTTAATGGAAAAATAAAACTTATCTACTGAAATAAAAAAAAATAAAAAAAATTGATGCTTTTATCTTTATCGATTCTGACGCCTTGAAAACATCAGGCCAGAGAGAGACGTTTAACCTGAATCACGAGCCGAATCTCTGCTGCCACCTAGTGTACAGACATACAGAAGGCTTATTGTAAGCGAAGACCTTAAAAATAATAAAAATCATCAATCATTTGGGCAATTCTTAATTGCATTTTCTAATGCGAATATTTCAATTAAAAGAGCGTTTTGTACAAACAGACAAATGTTAAAGGGGACAATAGAGGTCGAATATCTATTTAAGAGACACTCAAATAATAAATTGCCTGTTAATATTTACCAGATCTTGTGTTTCTGTCCCATTTTCTTGAGGTTTTCCACAGCTTCTGAATTATATATGTGTAAAAAGACTTCTGTACAAAGACTATATTATTGGACTATTTATAAACATGTAATGTATTTGTCCTTATCATTCAAGTATTATATTTTTGTTAATCTATATATTTCTGTTAACTTTTGTTTAATTTCATTGCAGCTTATAGATATTTTCATCTCAAGCATGTGTCTTGTTCGGCATAGAAACACATCATAAACTGAACTAAAACAAATGTTTCCCTTGGTTTTTGGCTTTGGCCGTTACTGTTTACATTTTAAAGTAGATTTTTCTGGACAATCTGTTCCATTTGAAGTCCACGGTCTGGTTTGATCAATGTTTACCGTCTCTGAAGAGATAGGACAGCTGAATCAGCTGTTCTGAACACCATAAAAGTGCTGCTTCATGTTTCACAGACTCCCTTCCTGTCTGGTGACCAAGTTACTGCCGCTGAACTTCCACATTCCTCTGAAGTTGCAGCCTCATGGTAACTCCAAGTCCCTCCCAGCAGGTCTGCTGAGCTCATGTTTACAGGATTTCTCAGCAGTCTCTTGTTTTCGCTGGAGCTGGTGGGAGGGAACACTGGAAAGTATAAAACGTCAGCATGGATAAACACACACTCACAGAACTGAGCCGTGGAGGAGAAAGCTGCTACTGCCGAGACATCATAGGAACAGGTCAATTGAAACTTTTCATTTTTTATATCAAATTGATTTGTTCATCAATAACTTATTTCAATGAATTGATTTAGGATATAATGGAGTCCACTAAAAAGACCACCAGCACAGGGGAGATGACTGACAGGTGAGAGCATCATGAATTTGACCTCCCATAAATCATAGTAACATACAAAATATTTAAAGAAAAAACGAAAATAATCAATAGTTTTTATTGGGTTAGGGTTGTATCAGATTTATAATATTTTTATATTCTAGAACAATAAATTGACTTACCTGTGTTGAATCTGGAGCATAAAGAAATGTAAAATGTGTGTTTTACCAATGATGCAAGAAATGCATTGAGGCTCCAAGAGGCCTGTGGACCATCCTATTGATTCTAACATATATGACGCAGAACTAACCGTTGCCATGAAAACGGTCAGCGCTGTGTAGTCAACAACTCACCCTGTCACCTGACTCTCACCTGCAGAGATCTCTCAGAGGAGATTAAGCATGTGACGAAGGAGAGTCACGTCCGTGCGGAGAACACGGAGATGATGCTGAGCTTCCAGAAGGGAAAGGTGTCTCTGCCACAGTACAAGGTAAACGTGTGTGTTACACAACGTGAGGGTGATAGATGTCCAACTGTTCTTCTCTATCAGCTCCTCCTCAGCTCCTTGTTTGATATCTACCAGGCGCTGGAGGAAGAGATGGACAGAAACGCCGACCATCCCAGTGTGGCGCCGATTTACTTTCCAACTGAACTGGCCAGACTGGAGTCCATCAAGAAAGATCTGGAGTTCTTCTACGGCTGTGACTGGAGGGAGAAAATCGTTGTGCCAGCAGCCACCAAGAGATACTGTCACAGACTGAGACAGGTGATTTGTCATGAAGACACCTTCAACCGGGGGGGGGGGCAGCTACATTTTCTGGGCTATTTAAAGGGCTGTTAAAAAACAAATGACGAAGCTTTGACACAATAGGAAAAAGTTGCTCAAGCACATACATTTACGATGTATGTATGATTACAATATACAAGTCAGACTTTCTATTTAAGTGGTTGAGTCATTTGGAAAAAATGACACAAGTAAAATAAAGGAATTCATTATTGTCATACAATTTAAAAGTTATAACTTATAAAGCAACAGAAATGGCCATTATTTATATTTCTGAGCTTCACTCTTAACTTCATTCATTCCTCTGACTAATAGATTGTAAAATTCTGAGTTTGGGGGCAGGAGTGGAGTAAAAGTATCAGGATATTCTGTTCTATGTTAATCTTTGTTTCCTTTGTCTTTGTTTTTTTTCTTTGATCTATGTCCTTTATCTTTAGACTTAGATTGTATCATCTTGTTCTTTCTCTTTGTTCTTGTTCTTATTTTATTTTTATTTATTTTTATTAATAATTGCTGTATTGCTGTGGCTAATGGGAAAAAAAAACAATTTCTGAGACCTCCTGAGGGATCAATAAAGTTCTACCTAACCTAACCTAACCTAACTTCATGAGAAACGCATATATGGAAACAAAGGGGAGTTTACCTTGGATTAAACTGATGCATTAAGACATGTTATTTCCTTCTAAGACCCTTTCAGGAGCTGTGAGGGATAAAAGAAGTTGACTTATAAAATATTAACAGTAAAGAATAACAGGTAGGCAGAAGGAGATATATAATAACATATAATTCTTTTTCAGATTGGGAAAGACAACCCAGAGCTGCTCCTAGCTCACGCTTACACTCGTTACCTCGGTGACCTGTCCGGGGGTCAGGTGTTGGGTCGGATAGCTCAGAAGTCCATGGGTCTGACGGGCAGTGACGGCCTGTCGTTCTTCACCTTCCCCGGCGTCTCCAGCCCAAACCTCTTCAAGCAGCTGTACCGCAGTCGCATGAACGGTGTGGAACTGAGTCCTGCTGAGAGGAGGGGGGTTCTGGAGGAGGCGGTCCGAGCCTTCGAGCTCAACATCCAGGTGAGAAGATGCAGCCGAGACAAGACATCATCCACAGGCAGCTGAATTCCGGGTTCTCTTTTACAGGTGTTTGACGATTTACAGAAGCTGCTGAGTGTCAGTCAGGACCAGCTGAGGCACAGCTCGACACGCCGGGAAACATATAAAATTCCTCAAGGCATGATTGACAGCTCACCACTTTTTAGGCTGATCATGGGACTGTTTGTGGCACTGGCCACCGTCAGTGTGGGAATCTACGTCCTCTAGTGAAGACAGAACTGCACTGGCGTAAAGACTGAACGTAGTGATTGTGTCGGGATGACGGTTATTTTCAAACTTAATTGACAGTGAAGAAAATGTACGAATCACTTTGACTGCAGGACAGTTCAATATTACTGACTGTTAAAGATCGACTGAACCAGTTTTTCAACCTACATTCATTGATTAAGTAACTAATGTTAATTTTTTTAATTGTCAGTGTGTCTAAAAACTAACACTGATCTAGACAAACTAATATGAAAGTGTTATTTTAAATTGTATTTTGTTATTGTAAAAATCTAACTGTTGACAGTTGTTATGTTTCTGGCGCCCCCACATGTAAGAAAAGTGTAACTGCAATGTCTCTTATCTTCTCTCACACGGCCTGCAGATTTGTTACAGGTCATGACTGTTTAAAATGTAAACAATTATTACAGACAATATGATTAAAAAAATACTGTTTGTACATATGTACAATTGTACATATTGTTGTTGAAGTCAAATAAAAACACTTTTTGTTTTTGTACATTTTTGTTTTCAGTTTGTGTTAAATGCTGCGCCACTGAATTAAAGTACAAATGTAACACACTGGTACAATCTCCTCGTTTTTATTTCTGGTTTGAACACCTTCGTCTACATCACGCAGCCTGTGATCACAGCAGCCAGGAATCCACGAGCACTTGGAGGGTGCCATAGTCCAGTACAGTGAAGAGAAAGGTGAAAAAATGATTGTACTTCACAGGAAATATTATTCCTATATCGAACAAGGCACAGCTGCCGGAGTGATTCTCACATGTGAAAATTTTTAGATAGATCATCATCTATTGCTTCAGCAGCCATTCTGCTCTCTACATCTTTCAGTCAGCCACGAACCAGGGAGGTGCATCAATGACCATGTTCAAAAACATCACAACAACGGTTCCGAACACACAACGTCGTAACCACAATCTTTTTTTGAAATGCTTGATAACGAACAGACACTATGTCAGAATTTTTTTCTAGTTGTCTTCTGCTGATCCAGGCTCAGGCCGCGTCAGAAAGCACAATGAAGAAGTAGCAAAGGAATCTAATTAAGTGACAACAGAAGCAGGTCAACTTGACTTCAGAAAATGAGAGCATCCTCAGATCAGGCCTTAGGACTCATCAACAATTCAAACCACATTTATTTTCCTGTTAATGGGAAAAGGATTTGGCATTTTGCTATAATTCTGATCTGAAGGAAGCTCCAACTCATATATTGTGGCATGAGTTTACTGGTGTCATGAACAGGTGCTTCACAACTAGAAATATGAGCCTTTTGGCTGCAACGAGTCATATTTGGGGAGTGAAAAATACACAATCGTGTGGTTCCAGAGCGAAATACACTTCTCCTGGTTTGAGAATCATGAAATTAAAAGGATGTGAGAGGATTGTCAGCCCTGAACTGGTGAAAACATAAAGACACAACAAGTTGTGTAAGGTTACTTTTGAAGCACCGTTTTGGCTACATTTGCTTCATTGTGCTTGATTTGGCACATTGTCCCAATGTAAACATCCCACAACACTTAAAGCATCTGCATAGTTCCAGGTTACCTTGGCTACCAGTGTGAACAGTGGGATCAGTGGCACCTCACAAGGTGCCGCTACTGACCGAGTTGGTTTCATACGACGACAGCAGAGCGGCGTCGACGGGCTCCATACAGGACGGGCAGGTGAAGGAGCGCATGAGCCAGGGATCGATGCAGTCGGCGTGGTAGATGTGCAGGCAGGGCAGGAACCTGACCGGGTCTCCATATTCGAAGTCCATCATGCAGATGACACACCTGAATGAAAGAAACATGTTGTTGTTTCCAAAGAGACAACTTCTCAATCCTTGGATCAAAACTTACTCTCTAACTTTCAGGTCATTGGAGTCAGAACCAGGGTCAAAGATGCCTTTGGGCAGGTGCTGGATGAGGCCCAGGCGCTGTGCGATGCAAATCTGCTCCTCTTCCGTCATCTGGTGGGCCAGACGACTGTCACTCGGGGTGAGGTGGTAAACTGGTCCCTGCTGGGCCCGCTCCTGTTGAGCAGAACAGTTGAAGGTCTCAAGTGCTTCACGTCTCAAATGCCTGGATGGTAGTCCGTGGACCGATACCGGTCTGGGACATGTGTGACCAGTCGCAAATAAAGAACAACAAATAATGTGTTATATTGATTATTACTGCCTGGAAGGTTTTTTTTATTTTGAAAAAACACAAGCTTTTATCTCTTAAATTACATCAGCATGACTCTTGAATAGTGAAGATGAGTCACAAAATATTTAGAAACAACTTCAGTTTAAGAGTCAATGTCCCATATAAATAATGCTAGAATACAAACGTATACATTGGCACAAAGTATCTTAAAGCTAGGAGACATACACATACAGAACACCATTGTCAGCATATAATCAAATATACATATTGTCGAGGAAATGAACATTTTACTGTAATCAATAATCTAGATTTAACAGTCAAAAAAGAATCACTTGATTAACTGGTTATGTTTCATATTTAATTAAGATTAAATAATCATTGCCTTGCATTAAAATCAACATGCTCAGCTGTTCTTCAGGTCAGGTCAAGTCTACACTGAGAAAGACAAAGCAATCTGTCGATTGTGCCAGCCAGACTCCTGTACAAGGACAGACATCTGCGTAAGTCAAATCATACAAGCGGAAATGACCAGAGGCGTTCACCTGAATATTCATACTATAAAAGATCTGCCATTGTGTTAGAACTTTGTGCCTGGCACTCGAAGACATCTCTGCGATAGATCTCTGCTTTGCCAAGGCCAATGATCATGTAAGTTGTGTCTCTTACTTTTGCATATTTCACTAAACGAGCATTTTCCCTTAAAATCATTCCTGTGTCTGTGTCCTTCTTTACCACCACCACGTATCGATCGATGCCGGTGAGGGGTTGGTTCATCGGAACAAAACTCCCGCAATAGATTCGTCAATCAAGTTTTATCTATCTATCTATTACACAAACATCTTGTTGTAACCAGTCCAGAGCTCATGCTGATTCAGTGTTATGGTTAAAGGTACTTGTCATGCACCTATGCATCTATTTTCTATCTGAACGTCAGGCCATGAAAATAATTCTGAAATTTAACAGGTCCACCGTACAAAAAAGTTGGGGACACCTGTTCTAAAGCATGTATCAGAAGTTCCTTGAAAATTAAAAAAAAATAAACACATGGATGCAGCCAGATGCATACAGTTTTTTAAAGGTTGATAACAGTATTTTGTTTTAGGTGGACTACCCTCTGCAGAGTGGGATGAGGGCTGAGGTCCTGTTGAAGAACAAGATACTGAAAACTTAAATGAGTAAAAATAAAGTTGGACATGTTTCCCTGTCGCCCCACTTGTCTTGTGTTGTGTTGTATGCTTACAAACTGGAGTGTGTTTTTTTTCTCCATTTATTTACACATTGTTGGGTACATTAGTAGGTCGAGGTATCGATTGATCGTGGCACTGAACTTTGATGTAGACATGTGTTAATACAAACAATGTGAACAAATACTTTTCACCGCCGCAGGAATATGTCCTGTCATCTTCTGTTACACAAGCAAATCAATATATTTATATATATTATATATAAATGATCTTGTGATGAACATAGTATCTCACAATCACTGGGTCAGGATACTATAGTTATCATGTACATAATTGTGTACTAGACGTTGTAACCCTACGTTAACTAGAAAAATATATAAAAATGTTGCCTCACAACCGTGTTTCATGTATATCTCAACTCTCGTTTCTCATTATATCATTATATATATATTATAATATATATAAATGATCTTGTGATGAACATAGTATCTCACAATCACTGGGTCAGGATACTATAGTATCGTGGTCAGCAGCTAATAGCTCACTTGAATACCGCTGCCCGAGCCTGGTTACCTCGTATGGCGGCGGTGGTTCCCCGGGAAGGTTGCTTCCTTCGGACTCGTTCAGCAGCGACAGATCATCCGAGCCGTGGGCGAATAAACAGTTCCCCATCGAGGAGGAACCACCATGAGAACGTGCTGTCGTTTCGCGGGACCTAGCTTTAGCTCAACTAGCCGTCGGAGTCAGTTTCGCTTTCGCTGCTACTATCTGGAGGTCGCTGTCTCTCAGGACAACATTAAAGGGTTCGGGTGTAAAGTCGCTGCTTAAATGACCAGTGCGACCACTTTAAAGCTCGACACCGAACCGAGCACGTTTGTTCTCTGCCCTGTTCCCAGTGTTTACAAATAGACCCGATGACGTCACTGAACGACGTGGGCTATTTCACAATAAAGCAATGAAATGGTGTGCCTTTATCCACACATGTTGACTTTTTAGCGCGGGTATATTCAGAAACAATAAGGGGAATAATTTCAAGACAAACTGAAATTTGAAATAAGTCGATATTTGGCGACGTAAGTCGCAGTTTTAAGAATAAATGTAAATAAACCGCGCACGCTATTATTAATATGATAAATATTTCTACCGCTAATTCTTAATTATTCTCTTTTTGCTTAGTGACCTGTGTGTTATCTAGAGACAAAAATGAAGAATAACGGTCCCATTAAGACTCTTAGTTTGAAGGGAAGACAATAAGTAAGTAAGTAAGTAATTTTTATTTGTATAGCGCTTTTCCAGACCAGGGTCACAAAGCGCTTAACAATCAAAACAATATTCAATAAAGTATATATTTTACAGATCAAGATAAAACTGATAACACAACAGGAGTTCCAGAAAATCAAGAAAAAGCCTGAACAAATAGAAACGTCTTAAGATGTTTCTTAAAGGAAACTATACTACATAACAACTTTGAGCAACGCTGGCTCGATATTGGCAGATTATATTCGTTTTTATACGAACAATAAAATGATTATACCCTCATTTAAAAAAAAAAATGTCTCCATTGCACTTGAGCAGCAAAGATTGTGTCACAGACCTACCTGCAGAGATAAAATATGAGACAGTCTATAAAATAAATACTACTAAAAATGTAATACTGAAAAATATTGACTGATTTTAATTGTACGAATATAATTGTATTGATTTATTTTACTAGTAAAAAAATGGCCCTTTTGTTACTTACTACACTCGTTAGTTGTCTACACAGAAAGTGATCGCAATGTCTGCCTGTTGAGCATGTTATCATGCTACACAAGAGTTTAAAATATAAGTTAGTAAGTAATGTATATTTCTATAGCGCTTTTCCAGACCAGGGTCACAAAGCGCTTAAACCAGGGGTGGGCAATAAGTCGATCGCGATCGCGAAGCTGTTGCGAGTTGATCGCCTGATTTAATAAAATATGATATAAGAAAATAGTAAAGAGAGCTCAGATTGTCTGCTGTGCATGTCAATCAAATGGTAATGGCGCCGATTGGTTGACAATTTGATTGACATCCACAGCAGCCAATCTGAGCTCCCGCCTTTTCCAGTGAACGCACGGCAAAGTTCATATGAATCGAGAATAAAAAGAGCAAAACGTGCAGACTTCCCGACAGTCATTTTACGCAGTTCCGAAAAACGATATAGAATTATAAGCTTGTTTTTTAAAAACAATATATCGAACGAAATAATGCGCGTTTGATCTCTTCAGGTCTTCTCAACGAGAGTCACAGAAACCCCTGAGTTATCTTCATAATCTCAGGTTCTACGAATTGGTGGGAAGCCCTCTAACCGCTTCGCTATTGGTTTATCCTCGAGGCCCCGCCTCGTCTCTGAGAAAGTAAGTAAGTAAGTAATTTTTCTCGCTGAAAACTCAGCGAGAAAAGGCGGCTGCTGGGCGATGAGGTTAGAGGGCTTCGCACCAATTCGTAGAACCTGAGATTATGAAGATTACTCAGGGGTTCTACTTCATATTGGTGCTCCGCCCTCTAACCGCTTAGCTATTGGTTTAAACCCAAGGGGAAGCCCGACGGGATCAATGTACCCCCAGCTAGACACAGCTCCTGACAGCAGCATCACTAGGGCCCTGCTGGCCGTGGATCCAAATCCATTGGGGCAGCGGGCCTTGGGGGAATTGAATCGCTCAAAAACAGTATGAGTACTACTGATCCTGTCGCGATGTCATGACGGGAAAGCCAACCTGGTCTGGAGACGCAATACTACTCTATTCTTCCGGGTAGAGACGCTCCTTTTCGATGGGAAGAACCTGCCACTCAATCATCCCCAGCCGCACAAAAATAAAAAATAAAACAGGATGAACATAAACATGACACCACAATGGCTGAAGCAGGAGAAGAGATTAACTTGGTTGCAGAGTTAATATCAAAGCCATTTTCCAGAAGGACTTTTCAAAATAAGCTAGACATAGTTAAGAAAGTTATTGCAATTCCAAGGAGAGTCTGTCACACGGTCAAAGGATTTGTCCACCACTTTTAGTCCATCAACTAAGTGAGAAAATGCAATTTCCTAAATAATGTTGCGCTTTTATGAGGTTATTAGCTGTAGTTGTGACACGCAACACTGAGGTTGTTTGCTTTAGCCATAGCGGTGAGGCACATCAGGTTCGAGGGTTTCTCTGCCCCTGGTGGCTCGATTTTTGCAGGGGGCCTGCAGACTTCGATCTCCTGTGAGGCCCTTCAGCCCTCAGTGGTACCGTCAGCTGGTGCTGGACGGTCTCTCAGGCCAGAGGTTTGAGTCTCTTGTCCAGGTGTGCACCTAGATGAGGGGAACCAAAATCATCAAGTTCGCGGACATCACCACCGTAGTGGGCCTCATCCACGGAAGGAAGGAGGATAAGTACAGGGACGAAGTTCAACACCTGGAGGGCTGGTGTAGGGAGAACAATCTGCTGCTGAACGTGGATAAAACGAAGGAGATGATCATCGACTTCCGGAGATCACAACCCGAGCATGTCCGCCTCAGTATCTGCAGCCAAACAGTGGAGAGAGTGGAGAGCATAAAATTCCTCGGAGTGCAGATCTTGCAGGACCTGATCTGGAATAAGAACACAGGCTACATCACAAAACGGGCTGTTAGATTAAAAATTATTTTACACTATACATATACGCCATACTTAAATGAATGCTAAAAGATAATCAAAATATAAAGTATAAATTACTTGCTTCATCTAAGAGCTTAAACGTTTGAATACACATTCACAATTCACAAACATTTCACTCCAGATTGACACACTGTTTCAAGACAAGCTTGGAACAGAATTAGAGATACGACACCGTTTATTTAAAAACATCTGTTTATCTGCCAAGCACACCATAAATCGTAGATCAAAGAACGAAGCAAGACACATTCGGGAAGAGGGGCTTAAGAGATAGAAATCCCCACCGAGAACATTTGAATGATTAGAAAAGGAAACAAATTAGGAAGTACTCTCCACAGGGGATCATATCACAGGGAACTTGAAAGAACCCTTTGACCCGGAAAAGACGGCGGGAAGTTTCCCTTAAATATAGCGATGTTTCTACAGAGCGAGACCTTTCCTCTCCGGGGCTATTGACCTGTACAGTCGCCGGGAGAAAGTGTGTCCGATCGATCGTAAAGCTTGTATTTTGACTTGAAACGGCGAATAAACAACCCGTGACACACTCTGAATTGACCATCTTTCTCCACAAAGCAAAGCATTGAAAACCGGAACGGGAAGTGACGGCGTGTTGGAGCGACCGGAACGGACTCCGTGTTTTGACCGTTTTAGGGCCCAGCAGAGACTGTACTTCCTAAGGAAGCTTAAACAAGCCGCTCTTCCGACCAGCATCCTCAGGACCTTCTACCGAGGTGTAGTTGAGAGCGTCCTGACATACTGAATCTCCACATGGTACTCCAGCTGCAGTATGTCTGACCAAAAAGCCCTGCAGAGGATCGTTAGGGGAGCTGAGAGTGTCATTGTAGTTTCCCTCCTCTCTATTGAAGAACTGTTCCAAAGCCTCTGCAAGTAGAGGGCACTGAACATCGTCAGGGACCTCTCACAACATCTCAACAAACTTTTTGTACTGCTGCCGTCAGGCAAACGCTTCTGGAGCATAAAATGCAGAACTACCAGACTGATCGACAGCTTCATTCCACAGGCTGTCAGAATGTTAAACTGCTGATCACTACCATCACTTTTGCACTTTAAAAAATAAGCTTTGCTTTGAAGCAAACTCAAATCTCTTTCCTGTCTACTGAGTTCTGCGCATTCGTTTGATCCAAGGAAGAGTAAAATTTTCAGAATTAAAACAGTCAATTTATTATTAGTAAAGTATGATTACAAAAGTAGGCCTTACAAGACCTTAAATACAACAGTTAAACAAAGAAATGCAAATTATTCAAATTGTTCAGAAATACCACAAGTTCCAGCGCTCGGTCCAGTCTCTGTCAGACATCCTGGCGCACCCCCCAGATCCTTCCAGAGAGTGGCAACTAATCTTTAGGTCGTCCCTTATTTTATAGCCCTCGAGACACTCCCAGAATTTGTTAAGTAAGTTCCCCAAATCTGACTCCAAAATGAACAACAGATGTTGTTCGACCTGATCACTAACCTAAATAAAGAATCTCCAGACTTCCTTCACACCTGTTATCTCAAACCAGGTTCGTGGACCATAAATTCTGTGTCTTGATACTTTAAGAGTCGGGAACGTCCTTGTCTAAATAAGGACAGCATTTCCATTCTGCTACCTCCTTCCTTTCCCAATACATATGTTATTTTCACAGTCAGCACTTTTAAGCCATGGCACCAAGGCCCACAAATGGCCAGACACAAATGGCCAGAGCCCCGAGCCCTGGACATTCGACCCCTGCTGTGGGAAGGGAGCGGTCGTAAAACACAATACAGGAAGCTTAAGATCTGAACAAGAGATGACATTATCAATGCTTAACAATTGAATACAAAAAAGATGACATACATTCAACTCATCAATGGATACACATATGGGGAAGTAATTTAGAATATGTCTTCAGCTTTTAGCCAAAAGGGAAAGGTGCAGTTTTTATACCATTTAGTTTTATTGTCCCAGTTTTTAGTTATATATCATTCCACTTTGCACTTTTACACTTTTATGTCAAATTTGCTGCTATTGTTGCAGGGAATGTATCCGAAGTCTGTGCTGCCTAGCTGTGTATGATTGTTGAGTGACCAAGTCCTGGATCCCTGAAAAACGCTCTCTCTTTTTGTTGCAATAATTATGTATGTACAACCAAATGACAATAAAAGTGATTTGAAATTAAGTTGATCAAAGAGAAAATCCCTCCCCTTTTGTAAGTAAGTAAGTAAGTAATATTTATTTATATAGCGCTTTTCGAGACCAGGGTCACAAAGCGCTTTAACAATCAAAACAATACTCAAAACAGTAAATACTTCAAAGATCAAGACAACACCGAGAACAACACAGGAGTTCGAGAAATTCAAGGAAAAGCCTGAACAAATAGAAACGTCTTAAGATGTTTCTTAAAGGAGTCAGTAGACTCCATCAAGCGCAAAGAGAGAGGAAGATTGTTCCAAAGCTTAGGAGCAACAGCCTGAAAAGATTTCTCTCCTCTGGTCCTGAGCCGTGTGCGTGGAACCATCAGTAGATTCTGATCCACAGACCTCAGAGACCGAGCTGGGGTGTAAGGCTGGATCAGATCAGTGATGTAAGGAGGAGCCTGACCATGAATAGCTCTGAAAGTAAGAACCAGAATTTTAAAGTTGATCCTGAAAGAAACTGGAAGCCAGTGAAGAGTTTTAAGGATCGGAGAAATGTGAGTTCTCCTACTTGAGCGGGTCAGAATTCTCGCTGCAGAGTTCTGAATCAACTACAGACGAGACAGATCCTTCTTGTTAAGACATGAAAACAAACTGTTACAATAGTCCAGACGAGAAGAAACAAACGCATGGATTACAAGCTCCAGATCATGTTGTGACAACATTTTCCTAAGTTTAGAGATTTTTCTCAGTTGAAGGAAACAGTTTCTGGTCAGTTTTCTGCAGTGTTGAACAAGAGACATGTCTTTATCAAATACAACACCCAGGTTTCTCAGGCTCAGTTTGACAGACTGACCTAAGTCACCCAAGTACTGACTCAACCCTGGAATCTTATCATCAGGAGCAATCACCAGAGTTTCAGTTTTGTCCACATTTAGCTGTAGAGTGTTTTCACTCAGCCATTGTTTGATTTCTAGCAAACAATTGACTAAGCTGTTCAGCCTTTGGGGCTCAGTTGGGTCAAAAGAGCAGTAGAGCTGGATGTCATCAGCAAAAATGTGATAAGAAACATCTGGAAATCTCTGAATGATTTTACCAAGGGGAATCAAGTACAGCAAAAACAATAAAGGACCCAGAACAGAACCTTGAGGGACTCCACACAACAGATCTGCCGATTCAGACCTCATTTGATTGGCAGATACACTAAAACTGCGCCCAGAAAGGTAAGATGAGAACCATTCTAACACAGACCCAGACAGTCCCACTTCATCCCTTAGTCTTCTCAGCAGGATCTGGTGATCAACTGTGTCAAAGGCTGACGACAGATCCAAGAGAACCAGAACAGTGAATTTACCAGAGTCAGCCGACATCATGATGTCACTGGACACTTTCAATAAAGCCGTCTCCGTAGAGTGATGTTTACGGAAGCCAGACTGAAACTTCTCATGGATGTCGCTCTGATCCAGGAACAAAGACAGCTGCTCGGACACCACCTTCTCCAAGATCAGGACAAGGCCTGAAATTACTGAGGTCAGTTGGGTCTAAGCCTGGTTTTTTGAGCAGAGGCTCCACAATGGCATGTTTAAATGCATTGGGAAAAACCCCTGTGGAAAGGGAGAGGTTCACCATATTGGTAACCCAGGGGCCAATTACATCAAATACTTTGATAAAAAGCCTACAAGGAAGGACGTCATCTGAGCAAGAGGAGGGTTTCATCTTGTTCACTAGTGCTGAAATATCACCCAAAGATACAGCAGTGAAGGATGACCAAGAGGAGGAGATTGGCTCAGAGACAGTAGGGGTTCCCAACAAAGGGGGAGAGATTTTCTCTTTGATCAATTTAATTTTGTCAATGAAAAATCTCAACAATGCATTGCTGTCAGCTTCACAGAAGACCGGCGTGATTTGAGGAGCAGGAGACACGAGAGAATTAATCGTGTCAAACAAAACTTTGGGGTTTTTCCTATTTGCTGCTACCAGTTTTCTGATGTAATCTAGCAGTTTCTACCATCTCATTGTAAGAAGTCAACAGATCCCTGAGGTGAAGCCTATGCACCTCAAGTTTAATAGACTTCCAGAGACGCTCAGTCTTTCGACAAAGTCTCTTCAGACTCAGGAGATCTTCATTTGTCCAAGGGCACCGTTTTTTATGAATTTTCAAGTTCGATTTAACAGGTGTGGAACCCCTGCTGTCACTGAGCCTGTCTCTATCTTGTTGGCCTTCTTTAAACCTATAACTCTGGCTGATATTTCAGCACTGGTTAGCAAGATGAAACCATCCTGTTGCTCTTCCGAAGTCCTTCCGTGTAGGCTCCTACATCTGTCCTCCAATGTAATTTGCCCCTGGGTTACCAAAATGGTAAACCTTTCCATTACCACAGGGGTTTTTCCCAATGCATTTGAGCATGCCATTGTGGAGCCTTTACTCAAAAAGCCAGGCTTAGACTTGACTAACCTCAGTAATTTCAGGCCTATTTCTAAGCTTCCATTCTTGTCCAAGATCTTAGAGAAGAGGGTGTCTGAGCAGCTGTCTTTGTTCCTGGATCAGAGCGACATCAATGAGAAGTTTCAGTCTGGCTTCTGCAAACCTGCTAAGAAGACTGAGGGTTGAAGTGGGACTGTCTGGGTCTGTGTAACAGTGGTTCTCGTCTAAGTCGTCATACCTTTCTGGGCACAGTTTCAGTGTATCTGCCAATCAAATGACTCCTGAATCAGCGGATCTGTGTGGAGTCCCTCAAGATTCTGTTCTGGGTCCTTTATTGTTTTTGCTGTAATTGATTCCCCTGGGTAAAATCATTCAGAGATTTCCTGATGTTCTTCCCACATTTTTGGTGATGACATCCAGCTCTACTGCTCATTTTATCCTACTGAGCCCCAGAGGCTGAACAGCTTAGTCAATTGTTTGCTAGAAATCAAACAGTGGGAAAGTGAAAACATTTTGCAGCTAAATGTGGACTAAGCTGAAACTCTGGTTATTGCTCCTGATGATAAGGATCCAGGGTTGACTCAGTACTTGGATGACTTAGGTCAGTCTGTCAAATTGAGCATGAGAAACCTGGGTGTTGTATTTGATAAAGACATGTCTCTTGTTCAACACTACAGAAAACTGACCAGAAACTGTTTCCTTCAACTGAGAAAAATCTCTAAACTTAGGAAAATGTTGTCACAACATGATCTGGAGCTTGTTATCCATGCGTTTGTCTCTTCTCGCCTGGAATATTGCAACAGTTTATTTTCAAGAAGGAGCTGTCTCGCCAGAATCTACTGATGGTTCCTCGCACACGGTTCAGGACCAGGAGGAGAGAAATCCTTCCAAGCTGTTGCTCCTAAGCCTTGGAACGATCTTCCTCTCTCTTTGCGCTTGATGGATTCTACTGACTCCTTTAAGAAACAACTTAAGACGTTTTTATTTGTTCAGGCTTTTCCTTGATTTTCTGGAACTCCTGTTGTGTTACTAGTTTTATCTTGACCTTTAAATATATATACCTATATACTTTTTTGAATATTGTTTTGATTGTTTAAGCGCTTTGTGACGGTGGTCTAGAAAAGCGCTATATAAATAAAAATTACTTACTTACTTACTTTGTGACCCTGGTCTAGAGAGGCGCTTTACAATTAACTATTACTTACTTACCTACTTTTAAAGTGTCCCTCTTGCTAGCCCTAACTTAATCGAAGAGGGTGAGTGAGTTTTGTGCCCTCTTTAAAAGACTTGAGTGTCTTTTCTTTGGAGTCGAGGAGTCGTCTGTTTCATTACGCCCAAACCCAGTGTTCTGCCCAAAGGTTTTTCTGCCCTCACGTTGTGGGCGTTCCACCCACCTCCTAATGCAGACCAGAACAGGAACGCCCCCCCCCCAGTGAGGTCGGACATTTTCGGGTCAAACATTGAGGTTTGTCAGTGCAGCGAGGTTTTCTATTCATTTATTTGAAATAAATGCGTTTTTTTGAACAAATGTGTTCCTGTGTGTGTGTTTGTTTAATTGTCATTATAAGAGGAATGGTAATGGTTTGACAATAAGCATTACGAGTACGAGTCATTCCTGAACCTCACTGCACGTCATTAAATACTTAAAATGTTATTATAAAGCTACTGGTTCAGTAAATATTCGTCATATCTCCCAAATGTTCTTTTTATTCTTATCTTAAATTGAAATACTCAATTATTAATAAAAAAAAACCCTGCAGTAGTATGACTCCATATGTATTAATGTTATAGATAAAACATTCATGAACTGCATGCAACTTATCTCTTTTATTCTTGACATACATATATGCTGTATTTAAATTAATAAAACAGGTTAAAACCAAATAACTGCGGAAATATCTCTCCCTATTGTGCCATGTGATAGATATGATTTTTATCTTTAATGATATTAATGATTAATGATATTATTGTCTTTTGAAGGTGACAAATTTCAGTTGATATCATACTGTATTTTATTCAACATAACACTGACAGATGTTGAATCAAAACACTTTTACATTTCTCTAAATTCAGTCATAATAGATAAAGTCAGCACAACCTTTATGATTATATGGTGTTTATTTTGACAAATCCATCTTAACAATTATTGTATTAAGAATTTCAATAAGCTTTGACCGAAGTTACCAAGATATTCAATTCACTTGTCCAAAAGAATAACTTCTATGAATAATGAATCGACACGAGAGAAGATGTTTTAATTTGCAGAAAACATGAATAAAGGATCTATTATTTTTCTTTTGTTCCAGTTGTGATCTACCAGAAAGTTTTTTCAAGCCAGTTCACTGCGACCATAATTCAGTCATTATGCGCAGCCTATTTTTAGCGTCAGATGGCTTTACTCCAGTGTTTTTACTGGTCATAATTATAAGTCAAGACTGTGACAAATATTCATGGCCTTGCCTTGTGTAATGGATTTCTTTGTTCAGAGATCCTTAAAATCGAATTCTCATTCTTTAACACCGTTTTATTGGTTCACAAAAAGAGCATTTTCACACCAGAGAAGAAAGGAGTGGACGACAGGCAGGTACAGTCAAGAACATCTTTTATTCAATCGAAGCTGCTCTTTTAAAACTGTGTTTTTTCTTCGTATGGAAAAGAAACTGTATTTAACACATGCATTTCACCGGGACTCTGGGTGTCACACACGAGTGCCGCTGAGGGCGTGGCGGGAGAAGAGCTAGGAGTCAGGGGGCGCTGCTTTTATACCACCAACATACGTGGTTCAGAATAGAAAACAAAAAATGAACAACAGACCTGGAGTGGTCGTGCACGAGGTCGCTGGAGGAAGATCGATAGAGTGATGGATGAATGAATGCTGGTCGGGCGTGGCTCTCAGCCACTGTTGCTGAAAGGTTGCACTATGTGGGGGAACCAAATGTTGTTCATAAACTGGATCAACTCCTCCTTAGCCTCATGCAGGACAAGTCCAGTTATAAGGTGCTTATAGGTTCATTTACAGTCCAACATCATCCCCTGATTGCAAATATCCAAATCATGTTGAGGAAAAAGGGCTAAGAAAGGCTAAATAAATACCAACAGAGCAAGCAGCCCCTCCTGACCTCCCAAAGGTACGTCTTCTTCGCTATTGCCAATCCAGAACTCTCGTGACTCACCCAAAGACACCCCGGAAGCCCGTCAGCATAACTTGTTCACTTACATTAGCGGTTGAATGGAGAAGCTGAACAGATGGGTATGGTAATACAACGTGAAGCATATAGACAAGAATAATGTGAGCGTACTGCATTCTGCTCAGACCATAGACCTTTGTCATTTTTCACACTCCAGCATACACAGAGAGAGAGGAGGAAGAGAAAGAGGGGGAGCGAGGGAGGAGATGTGTACTTGAAGCAACAGACAGGTACAGACTACTCCAGGGTCTACGAGGGAGCCGACACTGGAGACGTGAAGAGAAAGCTTTTTTTTTTTTTGCCTTTTTTAACATTGCTCCTTGATAAAAAGTAAATAAGTGATTCACAATGGTCTTCTGGTGTACCATCTACATATATATAAATATACATTATATACTTATATATATATAAATATACATATGATTGGCTTGGTGACAGGAGGGGGGGAGGTCTAAGGTGAGGAAAGAGTCCTCTGAGCGCTGCAGCGCTCTGGAACTTCCTGCTACCTGGAGCTATTTTTTGAGGAAAAAAAAAGCAATCTGGATTACAAAAACAGAGATCGTGAACAAAAGGCACTTTCATGGGACGACCTTTAACTGCTGGGAACTACACTACAGTACGAGCACTAGAAGAATCATTTACAAAAGAGGGGGGGGAGAGGCTCGACTCAGGAGTCTGAGTATTTACAGTTTCCTGTCTGCAGATGTCAATCATGTGAGTGGGACTAAATACTGATTTGAGAACATGTAGCCATAAAACTGTTCTGTGACTTTCTTTTTTTTCATTTTTCTATATTTTTAATCTCTGTTGGTTTCTTTATTATTTCATTTTCTGCTCATTCCATTTTAAGTAATTGTTCATTTAAAAAAGACATTTTCCTTACTTCTATTTCTTTGTTCCTTTTTTTAAAATTAAAAATCGTTAAAGTTTAAATTAAACACTGATTTATAGGCGTGGAAATGTCGCTTTACTCTGACCTCCGACCTAATATCCTTTATTAATTTCTTAGTAAAGATCTTTTTTCTGTTTGACTAAAATTTTGAGTAAGACTTCCTCAACTCCATGATGGTAGATGCTGCAGGTTATTTAGAAACTAATATTGTGACATTCTTACAAATACTTATCCTAGTAAACAATAAATATATTTCATAAAGGATGGATGTATTTAAGGCTGCTTTTGGCTTTTGTACTTTTTTAATCATTTAACTGAAAAAAGAAATGTTTGAATTATTTAAAAAACTAAATCGTTTTTAAAAATTAATTTAAATAACATGTAGCCAAAGGATTCCTTGAATGGTGTTCCAATTTTTCTAATTCAAGCGTTAATGTAAAATAAAATATTTTATCTCTCTGAATTGTTTAGAAGACGCGTCCATCAAAAGCAATTTAATATGGTTGACTGGCATGTAGGACTACAACTCACTGGGATTTGAACCTACAACTCCCTGCTCAGGTTGACAGAGATGTGGAATGATTGAGTGGATGTGTGTTGACTGAAGTGCTGAGGAGCAACAGCAGGTGAAGAGTTGAACCTCTGCCCCCCGGCCAGACATTTAGAAGAAGAATACAAGCACAGAGAGGAATAATGCTGTTTGCTGCTATTTGTGTTAATTTATCATCAACATGGATGTACTTTAGAAAGCACCAGTTTTCTATATAGAATTTGTAGTTGCGTAGATTTTCCTTCAACCCTGCCACAGTTTTATAAACAAATGATTACACATAAAACATTAAAAAAGAAACAAAAGGAGAAAAATAACCCCTACTTACAAAGACTAGGATTTTCATGGCCCTCTAGTTTAGAGTCCCGGAGCTTCTGGACTTGAAACAAATACCTTTTTTTTTTAGCTTTTCTCTCGGCTTTCTTAAAAATCTCCAACAAACAAACACAATGAGCTACCCAATGCATTGCACGTGGCTCAATCGACACATATTTTCAATAATAATACTTTCTATCATCAAAACAAAACACTTTTCATTTCACCTACTCAAATTGTGTTGATCTAAAGATTAGGATGCCGCGTGTGTGTTTGATTCTAACGGTGATGTGATGTTAGCCTGTGTAATTGTACTAAAGAGGCACTTGGCTTCATCGTCCCCTGCTGTCCAGTTACTCTGAGAGTTTTTTTTTTTTTATCATGACATAACTATTATGGCAATCTGGACTTTTCAACAAAGTATCTGACGTTAAAGACTGTTTCTTAAATATAAAGGACTCCCTTTGTTGCTTTAGTTTGTGCTGGTTGAATTCCTCTGGTTACCATGGCGACTGGGTATTAGGACAAAGCGATACAAGGGGACTGTGCAATGACCTCCACTCTGAAGGGGGTTGGGCTGTCACTACTGATGCTGTTCTGCTAAGATTCAGGCACGGTATACTGCAAGTATACGAGTAATACTTAAACCAAACCAAAAACTGTTAAGTCATGCAGGAGAAGTTAAAACCATGTAGGACTTTGTTTACATTGCTGGTCTCACTTGTGGATTCGATAGAAGAAAGATTAAAGATTAAAAAAATTATAATTATTAAAGTTGATGAAATTATTTGGACATTTTGGAGATTGAGCTTTGCTTAACGTTACTTTTCCATGAACTAGGTTGCACTTTATTCTCCCCATAGACGCCTCTATTGACACACTTGTGTCCGACATATGAGTGAATGCAAACTCTACACAAAGACGATCCAGCTGTGTCAGGATGCTGACTGACTGAAACTGTTGATATTTAGTTGACCATTTAAAAAAATGTTTTCTCCATCTCTAAATCCTTTTATTCAGTTTGAATTTCTTTGATGACACACTCGACTGCAAGAGTCCCGGCAATGCAAACTTAGCCCTAAAATGAGAAACATTAACTGTCAAATAAAGAGGACACCACAAAAAAAACAAAAAACGATGTGAAAGCCAAAAATGTATTTTTTTGGTGTGAAGTTAAAACACGTCTGCTCAAGTCCATAAACAAGGAGGTGGGTGACACGGATGGTTTTTTTTATGCATATATTGGGGTTCAGCGTCTGGTGGTTGTTGTGCACTTCTGATCATCCCTCTTTCAAATAGTGCATAGGTGAGCGGATGGAAGTGCATGTGTAGTGTTGTGACTCACAGGTTCACCTCAGGTTCCTGGACAGGTAAACAAAGACCAGCCACGTAGTGCATACACGCCACACCATCTGATGGTGTCACTGTTGTCGGCCAATCACGAGAGAAGAGTCAGAGCTGAGACACCCAACTAGGATCGAGTCGGCGTTGTGGAATAATCACGTTTGGCTGCGAGGAATACACAATGTGGAGAATTTGGGATGGATGTCATCACTGAACCGTGTGGTTTGACGTAGCTGGTGTGGAGACGACAGCGTAACACTTGGTAATCATGATAATAATTGGTCATTCGTTTCCTGTGGCACATGGGCGGATCAGACAGTTCTTCCTTCTTGCTCCCAGCCCGTATGTGTTACCTAAGTGAAGGGAAGAAATTTCTCGTTCGGATTAGGATGTTCAGGAGAGGGTGGTAGTCTTTCACGTCCTGTGGTCATTGAATAGTGTGGAAGGGTCGTGACCCTTGAGTGTCAGCAGTCTCTTCTTGAAGTGTTTCCAACTGGAGCTGATGAGTCGCTGTGGTAACATCAGAGGAACCAAGACTGTGGAGGAGAAAAGGAGGCAGAGGATGAATGCCTGAGCTGGTTTACTTAGAGCAACTACCATGACCTTTTCTAACATATATTACATTGTTTTTCTTTTTAAATGATTCATATATTTTAATAACAGAATGATTGGATATAATCATTATTTTAGCAATTTGAAAATATTTTATTATATAAGATACTGAAGTATCCCACGTTGATTGGGGTTATTTAAGATAAAAAAAATGTGAAAAGTATTTTGACTGAAAAAATGCAAAGACCATGTAATTCAGTTAAAAATATCGAACATTTTTTTTAGCAGATCATGACAGATTCCAAAACATGATGCTACTAGGGGCTAAAGAACGCCAAACATGTCGGAGGACTTGCCACTTTGAAAAGGAAGTTCCTTGCTATAATAATTTAAATATAAATGTTCCTTGGAATGGGAGGGCCAAAGGTGTAGCACACGGTACACATGCGAGCACGTACACACCAGGTGACACGTTTTCTCAGAAAACCAGTGTTTCTATCTACAAAAGCACAGAGACTGTTTCCAGTTTAAATGCAGTTTATCCTTATCCAGCGGCAGCTGGTGAAAGATATTTTAGGTGGGTCTCTTTTCCACTACATTTCCCCCCCTATCCTATATAGTACATGTAAAAATGAACACACTAATAGTAATTAAGTAAAGTAATTTGTAGCACCTTTATTCTAATTACTTTAAGTTAACGATGGATAATAATGTTAATTATGCTCCTTGTTTCATTCCAAATGAAAACACATTTGAATTATACTCTTATATACATCATACAGAATAAACTAAATTATTTAAAAAAAAACTAAAAAAAACAACCTGTCGTCTGCGCAAGAACAATAGAGATACTTTCTACCAAATTATCACAAACACATACAAATAAACTGCAAAGAAAAAAATATAAATAATAAAAACACTAGTATTACTAAACTAATAAACGGATATGACTAATAACGACCTAGACCAAGATTATAATCAGAACGTGAATCAACGAAATACAGTTTATCAATGATAAGAATTCTAAAAATATACAAAATGATCAATGTTGATGATTGAAACGATGTTAATTTAAAACTAAAAAACTAAAATAAATTAAAGATAAAACGATAAATAAAGTAAAAAACAACAACATCCAAATCAGTGTGAGTGCGGCGCCCCCTATGGGCCAGCCGCCATTGTCCTATTTTAACATTTTCTACTCACTACTGACTTTCTCCAAAACTCAACAAATTCCATTTCATCCTTTCACTGCAGAGCTCTATGATAGTTGCTATGGTTCATAATAAACTAAAACATATCTCACATTAAGGTCTAAAGAAAACAAACACATTCACAACTAAAGATTATTGATGACTCGGCATTTGGTCTGGTCACCATTAGCCCAAATTGACAAAATCAAAATGTAGCTTTTTCCAAACATGACGTTTCAATTTGAACACGGAAAGCACTGTGTGTCAGGGGAAAAGAAGATTATTATTATTTGTTTCAGTAAAAAAAAAGTTTGTTTGTATTTACTTAACTTTAGCCACTCATTTATGTGTGTATATTTTATATCCATCCATCTATATTTTATATCTATGTGTGAGGTGTGTATGGTGTCATGACTGAGTATAAGAATTGTGAAATGTACAATCCTAAACATGTTTTACTAACAAATAAGGTTGTAAGTATGAGCAGAAACATTGTTGATTAAGAGTGTAACCACTGTGGGGCAATATTGTACTTTCATTGAATCTCTCACATCACAGCTTCCTGTAAATGCAAATCCAGCCTTGTGAGGACTGCTGACATGTGGGTGTACCCCGGGTATTCTACTGAAGCCCCCATGACTCACTGGCTTTCCAGGACATGCAGTCAAAAGTGGTTTCTGCTTTAGCAACTATTGCACAGCAGTGTGACTTCACGTCCTGAGCAGAACCATTGTGAGAGCAGCTCCTTTGTCATGTTCACTTACTCGACATGTAAAACGACGCTGCAACAGTCCTTGTGTGTGAGCAGGTGCTCTCAGGCTAGACTGACCAACTCTGGAGGATCTGGTTTCTCACTTTGATGGGCAGAGAGGAAGCGTTGGCAGAGGCTGCTTCTGGCTGCGGGACACTAACACAGCGCGCCCAGCGGGCCACTGGGTTTTGACAGCATCTGATTCACTGAAAACCAGTGTGAATGTTCCTCTACTCTTTCTGTCTTAAACACTTCTCTTATTCTCTTCACGTTTACTCTCCCAAGATCAACCCTGGCAGTCCAGAGTGACCCACCCACTTGTTACCAAGCCGTCAAGTCCAAGTTCAACTCCCTATGACATCATGTCTGGTTGCTGCGGGCAACGAGACAGCCGGGACCGTGGAGTGCAGTGAGTTCCATCCAACTCCTTTTCCTCTCTCCTTTTTTGTGAGCCTTGGTTCTTCACCTGCACTGACGCCATCTCAGCAGCAGAGGGACTCTCGCTCCACCTTTTCCAGATCAGCCCTGCAGCGCTTCAGACGCTCCTTCTGTCATGGCTTGTTGGCTGGTCTGGACCTCTACCTGTGCCACAGAACAGCAGGATGGAGAGACACCTCCTCCGGGCTGGGATTGAAACTGACCTATCAAGCTTCACAACAAGTCGAGCCTCATTTGACGAACCCACAAACAAGCGAACGTGTAGAAAAGCTGGTGCTGTGAGCTGTAGTCGGAACACCGAGTGCACGACCAGGCCGACTCTGCCAAATACCATAAGAGTGATGTATAATTCATTCATTTTCTACTACTTATTCCCTACTTATGGGAGTCGCTCCGGGGCTGGAGCCTATCCCAGCTTCTTCGGGCGAGAGGCAGAGGGGACACCCTGAACACGCCACAATAAACCATTCCCACACACATTCATACCTATGGACAATCAACCTCTCTATGCTTTTGGACTGTGGGAGGAAATACATTGATTTATTCCTTGATCACGCATGTACAAACATATTTCAAGTTAAAAGGGGGGGTCAAAATATCTGCACTGCCAGGCTACATCTGTGACGGCGGAGGCAGGTGGGGGTCAGGCATGGGCACCAGGCGGAGCGAGGCGAGGGAACGGGAGATGTGTCGGGGGTGGAAAGGGGGAGGCACCGGCCCAGGGAATTCAGATTGTTTCCATGTGTGGGGAGAACAGGGGGAGAAAAGTTGGCTGCAAGCAGGTGCGGTTAGACCCTAATGAGGAAAGTTTTGTTGGTGATGGAGAAGACCCAAGACACCGCAGGCCAGCGGCAGAGCGCAGCCAAAGCTGAAACCACAATGTAGTGCACGGCTGGCCTCGGGCACTGCACTAACACGTGTTTTTGGGGCTGACAGCAGATAAATCTACAATGCTGAGCGCCATCAGGCTTCTTTCTCTCGCTGACAAAAGTAAGGTGTTGAAAAAACAAGTCAAAGCCTTTGATATATTACCTTTATATACTGATCTGAAGTATATCCATCTTGACAACTTCCGCATTAAAGCAGCACTGTTTCTTTATTTTGACCTCCTCATGTTTGCTGTGACGATCATTCATTAGAAAAGTTTTAGAGATCTCTACTGACAACCATGTGACCACAAGCGCTATAAGTCAGTTGGTTGGAGACGGCAGCTGCATTCATTTCCATCAATTACTGAGAGGACTCTTGCGTTTCAATAAGAGAACGCAACCAGAGCTTGTTTGGTATACACATGAACACATAGATTAGTGAAGTGAATAATGAAGGGAGAGCAGTTTTAACAAAAGAAAAATGACATCGAACAAAAATATACGAGTCAAGCCTGAACATTTTTAGGAGGAGATTTGAACATTTTCTTCCCCATTTTGTACTTTTGTGCCCTTGCACTTGAGTGCATTATTGTCTTCTTCCTGAACATCATCCTGGGATCAGTTGAAAATGACGTGATAAATGAATAAAAGAAGTAATATAATGCAAGATAGATGGGTGGATGTTAAGTAAAAGAGGGAGGCTGGCAGGGTACCTGAGTCTGCTGTGGGATATTCAGAAAGTTGTCCCGTGTTCCGAGGCCGACAAACCGGTTGGGAGCTGTGGAGCCTGGCGTTGAGTATGCTACAAACAGAGAGAGGTAAGTGTGTACATGTTTTTTTTTGTTTACAAACACACACATACACACTTGAGTTTAGGTCTATATCGGGTTTTGTTGATATCAAATTACTTGAAGGGGTTTAATAATCAGCAAAAGTGATTCTGAACCCCTTTTTTTGTGAGATTATTGGGGGGGGGGGGGGGTTCAGGTTCTTGATTATCTCAATTATTTCTGCATAAAAGACGTTTTAAGAGTTGAACATTTCCTCAGCAGCCCCTTCTTGAGTAACATGCCGCTGCTACAGCTGTGTACTGAGGACTGAGGGCCACAATTTAGGGCAGTTGTGCTCACTGGACTCCAATGACTGAGGTTCATAATAGAGATTGTGGGAGGGGGGTGGGGGGTTTTAAACTGTGGAACTGCATGAGAAGAAATCAGGAATGGAAAAAAATGTTTTAATATAAAAAAAAAAATCATTCATTTACATCTTGGTATTTGTAAATAAAAAATAAAATATAAAAAAATATATATAAAAGTAAAGATGACATGTTTTTTTGGAGGAGCAGAAGAAGAAAAGGCGAAAGGACAGGAAGTGGATAAATCATTTAAACAAAGAGAGAAAGTGCCTCCGGTGGCTCCGTCCAGCACCCACTCTAGGTGTTCCACACCCAAGCCCGACTCTATGTCCGCACCTGTCTGGATGGAATCAACCAAACTCAGCCCTCCTTACGACACTCCTCTCTCCCACTTTCCCACTTTTCTTTGACTCTTTAATTAGCTTCCTCTTTTTGCATTTGAATTGTGTTGTTTTTCAGTTTAATTGTTGGGAGATTTGTGTGGAGGTGGAGGGGGAATTAGGCTGCTAAAGTGGGGCGAGTTGTTTATTTGGAGTCCACGCCAACTGCCCTAATTTTGTTCCCGTAGTGCAAAACAATGAAGAAAGGAGGAAAAGAAATACATGAGAATATATACCAAATGCAGAAAGCAAAAAAAAAGCAGAAAAAAAGGAGGAAGGGTGAGATTGGCCTTTTTGAAGACATGCATCTAATTGAATGGAGATCTTAAGTTCAATTGAGAACTGGGCCACTCCTTTCATCCAGAGTATGCTTCCCCTCATGGTGGTAGCAGCAAAGACCAGAGAATGAAAGAAGTATGCATTCGCAAAAAAGAGCAAAATTCAAAGATTTTAGGGAAACCAAAAAGCCTAAAAACACCAGTTGGCAAAGGCGTGGCTTCTGCCCCAATGAACCTTAATATTTTGTGGACAGGACAATACTCTAGTGTTACGTGTGGAGCTACAGAAGCTTCCGGGGCTGCTGAGTTGGACAACTGCAACCTTGTGCAAATAGATGGTAGAACGTTTAGGTATACTGCACATGTAGATATTGTGTCATGTGACATTCCGGAAGCACTAAAGCTTCCAAAAGGAACTACGGGATAGACTTGTAACTTGGCTTCTATGAGAGATCTGTAGGTAGTTCGGGTCATTATGGGGTTTGTGGGGGAGTGACTTACACGGAGGTGTGGGTGAGTTGATTCCACCTTCAGTGGGCGTGCTGATGGATTTAGAGTCGGGCATTGGGATGGGCACTGGGCGTGCCACGGGGGGTGGTGGGGGAAGCAGAAAGGAGCCTGGCATTTTGCTCTGGCCACTTCCATTAGGCTGCAGATGGACCATATAAACAGAGTAAGCAGGACACACCCCAGAGCACAACAAGAGGCAGTCAAAACCACAGGCAGGCACACACGTCAGGGTCTCTCAGGCTCAGACAAGCGATTCTGTGAGATGATTTGTCCACAAGTTAAAGTTACTCAGTAGTAAGGGCGACTCAAGAGGGAATGTCAGAGAAGCGAAAAGAACCAAACCAGCCAGAAAACATAAACCAACTACAAGGAAAAACAAGGGGTTTCAGTATTAGATATGACTTGAAAGTATTTGATGTATAACTTTCTAACCAATATAAAAAGTAAAAAAAGGATATACTATTTATCTAAAATGTTTACGTAATGTGTCTTTGTGGTTTACCTTGAAATCTATAATTATATCAGACAAAAACAAGTGCCATGTGTAAGCCATCTTTAAGAGAACGCTACGCCAATTCCAACAGCCTGTCTGAGAGGTCTACACTCTGTGTAGGTACTATCTCTGATCATGTTCGCATGTCAACAGTAATTCATTATTACTTTAATCTGAAAACATTTGAACATACAGGCTACTGAATGTAAGCCCTGGTTCATTTAACTCAACATGTATTGATCAAACCATAACACAAAAACACAACCATCTTAAAACTCTAGTTTATGATCACAGTATCATTCCACACATAATACGTCTTTAAATATGTTACTAGTTCAAATTGAAAAGCAATTCATGTCCTTGTTAACAGAAGTAGTTCTGTCAATGTAACTCATAAAGGTTTTTCAAATACCTTGAGATATGCTGTGGCTCTGCTTTGTTCTTAAGGTATCATTAAATTAAACGTGACATGTGTGATTCCAAGATAGCCAAACTAGCCAAAGTTATCATTTAAAGATCACTGATGAGGCTCTTTTACCGAGTATGTTTGTTATCAAAAGCCAGATGTAAGGAGCAGTGCAGACGTATAAGAAGACGTTTGTAATAATATCCACATGAAAAAGGTATCAAATGCCGTATGAGAAATTCCACGGACTCATCTCTTACTACAGTTAATAGATTAAGCACATCTTGACCCTCAGACACATAAGAAAAGGAAAGGGTTTTGTTTAGGTTCTGGTTCCAAATCCGTACTTTGAAACAGTGTCCCTGCGTAAATGTCCCTGTAATTTAAGTAATAGAAAACACCAAAAACGTCATCATTTTTCTTTCTTAATAAAATAGATATTTTAAACATCACGACAAACACAAGTTTTGTAATATTTTGTGATTTTTGGGCTGAAGTGTGTGTGTGTTGACAGACCGGGCTTTGTTAGGTGATGTTGGACTAAATCGTCAATCCACACCACGTCCTTGTATATTTCAATTAAATGATTGAACTTGGTAACATTATGCTGTGACCTAAGAATTCGATGTGCATTTAGTCAACAAGCATGAAAACAATAGCGGAGTCTTACCTGTGCACTCGCCTGTCCTGAACCGTCAGTACACACAAACTGGACAAACTCCTTCAGCGGGTCCTGATGGGGATGGTAGCGGATGGTGGGATGGGTGAAATAAGGGCTCGACTGCTGAATGATGGAGGAAGAGGGGAAGTGTAGGGCTGAGGCTGAGGCTCGAGGACTCCCTGAGGGGATAAAGATACAAGACGTATTACTCCGGTCCTTACTTTCTCTGTTTTTTTCACCAGTATGTTCATCGTCACACTCAACTCAACAAAGTCCCTTAAAGTGTCAACAATAACGTTTGTATGTTTTTGAAAATGTGAATTACTGTCAACTAACATTAGAAACACATATCAAAATACAAACACATAACACAAATCTTTGAACACAGGCTGTAACCTCATTGTTGTTAGAGATGAATCAGCAGCTTTAACCTTCTACACACAATATTGATATTATCAATTCCAAGGCTGTGTCAATGAGACACACATAGACAGAGGCAGATCTGCTAGGGAAGCAGTCTGGTAAAGTACACATCTGCTTGCAACACACTGCAGCGTGAAATTGTTCTGAGTCCCCTCAAGTGATTTTAGGTCAACTACCAGGTTTTTCGGAAAGAGCTCCAATGACCAACTCTGAAGTCTGGCATGGATTAACCGGCACATCCAATAGGGACATTTTGTTGAGCCATGTTGACCTTCAGTACAGTTACAATGGTTTGTCTGTGATGGCTTTATAGGAATATTTTCCACTCAGTTTGTAAAAGCTTTATGCTAGCATATGTCTCCGGCTAACATTTAATTCATATTTACATAAAAAAAAGAATATTTCGTATGACAGATAATAAGTCCTGGGCCAATCATACATTATGAATCACGGTCCACATGTTTATTATAATTTAAGATGAAGACAATTTTGTCACGGACACATCATTGAAACTGTAATTTTATTTTCCTAAAAATAAATGTATAGCTCTCATACTACACGTGAGATGTCTTCCTGTCTTTATGGCTTCTTCTGTAAACATCACATTTGTTGGTTTGCTGCCACGGTGACCGACTCTCCGGATGAGAATAATCAGACAATAGTTCATCTGGCATCTCTCCGCCTCAGTCCAGTGCCAACAGCCTGGTATAAACCATTTAGCGCTTGCCTCCCCCGAACACTTTCTCGACCTACACAACGAGAGCAGTTTCATCCGAGAGGGATCGTCGCTACTAACTGCATCTGTCTATGCACAGCTCTCTTTTTATCGCTCTCTCCTGTCTTCCTTCAGCCTCTTTATAGAACTAAAGGCTTGAAGGGACATTTCATTTGGATAGCAGCCATTTTAGCTAAGAGAGCCTACAAGAGTGTAGTCACACTTGTGTGCACGTCTGCATGTCAATGGCCCATACACACTATACACACTCTCTCGCTGGCTTCAACAACAGAAATACACACATACACATTATAGTTAACGTGCCGCAAATAAACCATAAACTCATTTTGATGGCAGGTACACACTACGAAGCTAGATGGAACGACGTAGCGTTGTATTTAACACGTTCAAGCACTTAATAGGTTTTAAATTAAAAGGGCAATGAGTGGACATGACCTTTGCATGGTACACTAGATCTGGCAGAGGACCAGCCTATACAATTCAGCGAAAATGGAATGGAACAGAAACTGGGACACAGTCATTCTTAGGAGAAGTGACGTAAAACTCTGGAGATTTGTTGTCCAGGAGACAAGGAATTCCTTCTCTTAAAAGTGACAAACCATGGTAGATGTCCTTGACAGAATCAGCCTCACAGGGAGGTCTAAGGTTCCTAACAAGGAAGAACTTGAAATCTTCAAATGGCACTCAAACATGAGTGGATTCATCGTCATGATGTTATGTGATGACAAAAAAAAAGAAGAAACATTCATTTTCTTCTACATCTATAACATCACTCTGATGCAGTTAAATCTGTGTCGAGCTACCTGATGTAAACTCAAATAAGGATTAAAGGAAACTATAAAAAAAAAAGTTTTTTACATATATACACAGCTTCTGTCCTCTGCTTTTCTAAGACATTGATGGTTTTGGCCACAGTTTTGCAGTGGTCTGCCAATGAATGAAAAGCTGTAACATTAAAAGAAAATGTATACAGTTGGTGTAACCTTTTTTTTTACCACAAATAAAATGCAAAAAAATACAAAACATTTTATAGTATCTGATTGACATATATATATGCAACTATGGTAATCACATTTAAGATAAGTTTGATTAGATATTTCCTCTGAAAGTGAACTTTGTTGTACCATAAACCTTTATAAAAGAACTCAATAGGAATCTAAGCAGAGCCAAGTCAGATGGATCCGACCACAAAGTTGACTTTGCTGCCACCTACACAACCAAAACATCATCAGGTGCACGTGTCAATTAAATGTACACCTGCCGATCACAGTTTTCTTGAAAAGAAGAGACAAACACGGTTAATTTGTACAATGAACCGAACATCTGTCAATGTTAGTGAATGAAGTAAACAGATGCAAAATAGTTACTGTGCAAAGAAATCATTAAAAACACAAAAAAGCACAGACATGGTAAAAACGTGGAGATGAAAAGAGGCTGAAAGAGAGAGAGAGAGAAGTTCAGGCCATGACGGTTCCTCAGCAGGATCAAATCAGCTGCACCTTGAGGTTACGAGGTTTTATTCTGCCTTTTCAGCAAAGTCAAACAAGCTCCTTGCATGAACCGGGCACATGAACGTGTCGAGATTCATTATGGACACTCCCTTTCCTTCTCTCTCTTTTTCAGATTGTTCAAAAAGGAGTGGGGTTGTTGGGTTCATGGCAGGACTCTCACCTGGTCTCACTCCTGCCAGCACAGGGAGCGGGTGGTGTGTGAACGCCATGCGGGGGGACCTCGTCTGGGAAGTCAGGGCGTTGAAATCAAACTTCCCCGGCTTCTTATGTGAACCAGGCGAGGAAAGTCCTGACGGAAAAAAAAATTGAATGAACAAAAAAAGTGGAGGGTAAAGAGGGAGGAAAAGAGTTTTCAATGACAAATGTTTTTGATGTCCTATAGGGGGTTTCAGATTAGAGTTCTATCTGATCAGGTACCGGCAGATATGGAACATAAAGCATTGCTCTTCCATGTGTGACTCAGTCAATCAGGACCATTAATTGTGTCGCCAAGGAATATAAAAAAAGGCTTTATTCATCATTTTGACATTACTATTCCCAACTGCTCGCTTCATAAGGCCTTCAGTAGAGTAATGGGATCACAAAAACCAAAGCAGAATTCTCCTCTTTGTTTTAGAGCCAAAGCACAATGCAACTAACATATATTGTATGTTTCTCCCTCTGATCTCAAAGTCTTTGTTTCTCTCTCTCTCTCTTCCAGGTGCCAACTTCAGACTCATCGGTTTCAAGACCAACATGCAGCCGACATCGACCCAAAGCGATCCCGCTTATGCGATACTGAACGGGAGGGCAGCTTTATTCAAAAATAGCGCGCTGTACAGTATGGATACAGCAGCTGCTGGGTGCCAAAGACAAGCAGACGGACAGAAAAGGGAGACGGAGGGAGAGAGAGGAGAGGTGAGAAGAATGTGGGAGACGTAAAAATATGTGAGGGAGTGAGAGAGCAAAGGATAACCTGTAAAAAGAATGCAGCAGCTCTGAGGACATGTATGAAATTGGAATGTCATAAGATGTTAAATACGGTTATCATCTCTCACACACTCACACTTGCTCAGCAGCTGAACACGATACAAGTAGAAGCACATGCTCCGACACAAAAGCCAAATATAACTTGTGAAACAAAATAACAGTGTTATTTTTACATAAGCTTCTCTCTCATCTAAACACCAACTGGAAATGTGTTAATATTCTTAAAACTTGTTTTTAGAATTGTGTTTGTGTGCAACCAACGTGGTATTTAACATAATTCTTCCACATTTCTCCAGCTGGAGAGGTGTGAAGTACAGACTCCACATAAACCTCCTCCTGTGTAGAGGAGATTCTGATTCAGGTGCGGATTGAATGTGTGAACCACAGATATGTCCGCGACGCCCTCCTTCACTCTGCACCTTATGTCTTTGACACAGATTATAGTCTACAGTCAGTCGACTTCTGCCACCATGTGACGGTTAAGATCATGATTCACAGACTCAGTGTCATTACAACGCAATATCCTGTTAATACCCACTTTGTATTCTCATTTTCGAGAAAGAGTATTTATAATACAAAAATGTTCTTATATCTTCAAATATAACTTCAGACACAAAAGGAAAACTTAAGATAAAAAAAAAGATTTGTTTGTGATATTACTCAACATCGACTGATGCCAATTGAAATATTGGCTTCTTTTTGTAACAGCAGCCTCAGAGTCATGCTTTTGAAGCCAGACAGTAGCTTCAAGACAGTGTTGTGTGTAATAATTAGTTCTCAGTTGACCTAAGGCTTTCATTAAGGTTTTATGACCTGATTATTTTGCCGTTTTGTTATCAGTACGTGGTTAGTCTATGAAACATGTAAACATCTCAATGTAGCACCTTCTTAGTAAGTCTTCTTTTCCTTTCGCTGCTCCCTTCAGTGGTCGCCTCCTCCATCTAACCCTGTTCTCTGTATCCCCCTCTCTCAAACCAACCAACCTCTTTCACTACATCCATAAACCTTCTCCTTGGTCTTCCCCCAGACCTCCTGCCTGGCAGTTCCAACCCCAGCATCCTTCTACCAATATACTCACTTCACTGATCCTATCCATCTTCGTCACTCCCAAAGTGAACCATAACATCTTCATCTCTGCTACCTCCAGCTCTGCTTCCTGCCTTTTCCTTCAGTGCCACTGTCTCTAGACCATACAGCCTCGATGGTCTCACCACTGTCTTGTGTATCTTTCCTTTCATTCTGGCTGATACTCTTTTATCATTACTCTTGACACTTTTTCCACACATCCATTCAGCTTGAACACGTTTCTTCACCTCTTTTCCACAATCTCCATTGCTCTGGACTGTTGACCCTAAATACTTAAAATCCTCCACCTTCTTTATCTCCACTCCCTGTAGGCTCATGGCTCCACTTGAGTTCCTCTCATTCAAAGATATATTCTGTCTTGCTGCGGTTAACATTCATTCCTCTCTTTTCTAGAGCATATCTCCACCTCTCCAGCTTTTCCTCTACCTGGTCTCTCCTCTCACCACGGATCACAATGTCATCTGCAAACATCATAGTCCATGTAGATTCCTGTTGAACCTCATCTAGCAGTCTGTTCATCACCACCGCAAACAAGAAGGGACTCATGGGCCAATGTACCCATGTAGTCCCACCTCAACCTTGAACTACTCTGACACACCTACAGCACACCTCAGCGCTGTCTCACAGTTGGCATACATGAACCGGTCTAACATACTTCTGTGCTACTCCCATATACAGGACCATAGTTCCTCTCTCGGCACCCTGTCATAGGCTTTTCCCGATCTACAAAAGCACAAGGCCTTACGGACCTCCTCGGTATGACTCGTTTCTGGACACTTCGCCAATTGTCCCACAGGATGTTTCCCAATATCTCAGTGTGTGTGTAGCTTCTCCAGTTGGACCAGAATCTAGGATGGCAGTGATCCTGGACCAAATAACACCACCACACTCCCTTTGACCTTCTCTGTATTTTTCTACCAAGAATCTTAAAGCAAATACTACTTTTGTAGTAGTCTTTCTAGGCATGAAACCATACTGCTCACAAATGCTGACTTCTGTCTAGTTTTCACTACTCTTTACCATAACTTCATTTTATGGCTCATCAACTTTATTCATCTATAGTTACTGCAATTTTGAACATCTCCCTTATTCTTAAAGAAAGGCACCATCACACTTGTTCTCCATTCCACAGGCATCTCCTCACTCTCTAAGATCTTGTTGAATCGTCTCACCAGAAACTCTACTGCTTCCTAGACGCTTCCATACCTCCACAGGTACATCATATAACCAACTGCGTTTCCATTCTTCATCCTCTCCAACGCCTCCCTCACTTAACATTTTATCGACATGCCGATTCCCCAAAAAAAACAATTCATAAAGTGTGTTTGGTCTGCGGCACATACGACGAGCTCATAAAACAGCGGTCTCTAAATGAAATCCTAAAAGCACCATCTAACCAGGGTGGTGTGACAGACTGCATTTCTCAACTCGTTTGACTTCCCCGTGTGTCTGTGCATGTGTTTGTGTGTCACAACTGCAATGTTCCTCTTCTGGCAAGCATCGGCGCTCTACTGGCAACCAATCAAGCGCTCCCAAGATGACCCTTCTGTCAATGTGCACAAACAGGCCTACCACCAGATGCACTTTAAGCACACACACATACACACAATAATACAGGGACAAAAATGTTTAATAAGTAAGAGAAGGCTAATTTCCTCTATAATCTAAAAGCACACAAGAGTGATCCTATATCCTGTATATGTAGAGAACATCCACTGTGCAAGAGGCAGGGCCACCAACATGAATCTCTGCAGTCTCACAATCATTTGGAACTAATATGAAATCTTGGATATTTCATTTGCCTCTACTAACTTCACCCACCCCTTCTCCAGCCCCTCTGGAGCAGATGTCTCCGGCATCCTCACAGATCCCAAGGCAACACACACATGGAATCACCATCTGGGACTAGCTTCAGCTGTGTGTATTTGTGTGGGTGTGCATGTGAGTCTGAGGTGTGGGTCTGTGTACTAAAAAAAAAACGCTCGTGTATCTGAATTCATACATGTCTGATGAATGTGTGCAAATGCAAATGTACAAACTGCAGGGCTGCTGGTATTGCTACAGACACACTCACTCCTCTAACTCAGACTTTACTCTCTTTCTTGCCTGGAAGGAAATCCCGAATGAGATTTCCTTTTGATGTTTAGGGAAATTAAAAAAAAAAAAAAAAAGCTTCTTTTTGTCAATCTTTTTAAAGGAATAAAATAGACAGACATCGAGTCTCGTAATTAAAAGCAACTCGACTTTGAACTCCTGGGGTTGTGATGAAATTATTAGGACTTTCATTTCACCAATCTTTGCCAAGCTCATTAGTGGTAGCGCACGTTGAAAATCTGCTCGTGCACGGCGGAGGCGTGCGGCGCAGACAAGTTGCAGAAACACTGAGTGTGACGGGAGAAGATGGTAGAGGTGAAGCTCTGGTGCGCACAGGCATTTAGCAGCTTCTGTCTTGGCTCTGATTCGCAGCTTCTTAATTACATTTACAGCTAAGTTGAGCAGTGAAGCGGCGACTGAGCTCGGTCGATGTATGCAACACTACAAAGCTCTCATTGTCCTTTAGCTTCTATTTGGACATTGGATTCACATGCTCAGGAAAACCCTTTTCCTCTGGCATCACTCGGCCTTTCCAGAGTTTCTCTGTCGGTTAATGTTTTCAATTAGACAGAAGGGAGACGAGGACGGAGGGCAGAGCCCAGAGCAGGAGGAAGGTTTTTACACCTCGGATCCATGACGGTATGAGTCTTGATGAGGGATTTGAAGCTTGGGAGGGCTGCAGCAACAGAGGGATAGAGGCGAGGCAGACACCTGCACACCTGCAGGGGAGGGGAGCACGATAAGCATGATAAGCATGTGTTTGGATGTGTGAATGTCTGCCGGGGAGGGATGCTGGCGATGTGTGAGCCGTGTGTGTCTAGATGTGTGGGGGATAAGAGAAGGACTGTATGCCTCAGCATTACAAGTGTGTCACCGGGTGTGGAAAATTAAAACGCAGCGCACAAACATGACTGCTGGTGTTAATCGGTGACTGCCTGCTGGCATCTGTCAGTAAAACACACCACTGGGAGAAGTGACACAACTCCCAGACAACAGCCAGAGCCACTTGTCGCTGCATTTCTCTTGCATTTCTAATCCTTCACCAAAACTTATCAACCACTTTGAAAGTATTAGTTGGAAAATGTTTTACTGACACAGTTATTTTTCCAAATGCATGGGTCTCATGGTGTGTAACATGTGTCATGTGATGGAGCATGAACTGCAAAGTACTGATCAGTCTGTTGGAAGGAAAGATCATGAATTTCTACTTTTCTAGCAGAGCTTGGTAAAGATAAGATTATTGATTCAGTGAATTGTGATCTCTTGGACCTTTCACCAACTTTTTTAGTTTAGTTTAGTTTAGTTGATAAACAAAGAAGTGCTCTCTATATACTCATTTATTTATTATATTTATTTATTATCATTCTGATTTTTTTCCGGAAAAAAAGTTTTCATTTCACTGCAGATATACAACTTTTTCCTCTTGATCCTTGTACATTTTGTCCATTTTCTTATTTTTGTTTCTAGTTTGTTGTTATGTTTTTCCACCTTGAACGTCTGAGCTGATTATTTGCCGTCTCTCAACTTAAAGGAGCTCGAAAATAGGGAGAGATCACCAGTTGATTGCATCTCCCGACCAGGTTCAAGACTTTAGACTTTCTTTTATTGTCATTGCACAGAAAATACAGCATTGAAACTGGCAACGAAATGTCGTTCCTTGGCAAATGTTAAAAATACAGCAGAATTAATGTATATATAAAAAGTATATATATAAATATAAATAAGTTAATATAGTGCAATATAGTATAAACAGAATAAATAAATAACATTTTAAATATTGCATATAATAATTAATGTATATAAAAGTATAATATATATATATATATATATTTTTTTTAATTTGTTTTGCTCTACTCTGTTCATTCAGAGAACTTGACTTTTGGATATTGAGACTGTTGCTGATGTTTTCAGTTTCAATTTTTCTCCTGTCCTGGATTTTGGTTTGTTTTTTTGTTTTTTTTCCCAAATTGGAGCCCATTTTGGATTTACTGTCCGTGGATTATCTTCAATAAAGACAGCTACTTTTGGATACTCTATAGTGTTTGAGATTGTTTCACTTTTTGGGTCCTCTGACCCTCCACTCCTGACACTTTTAATATAGCAGTAAGGCTCGAAAACATCTCATTATACATGAAGAAGATTATATTTTAGGTCAATAAGACAGTTAATATGAATGGAGAAAAAAACACATGTATCAAATATTTCAAATTGTTCTGCATCACAATATCAGCAATAAATGCACTATAGGTCAAATGAAATGAAATATGAGTGTCATGTAATCAATGTTTTTCTAACCATGGTAGGGAAACTGCACGCCATCGTTCTCATGTTTTATCTTCCTCTCCTGCACACTCGCCAAATGGTGCTGCACTGAAAGTGGAGAAGGATAGTATTAACACCAAGAAAGTGTGGAAGAGACAAATGAGCCAGAGAGGTGATTTTGCATTTGAAATATTTTCATCTGTTCAACTATTGAAATACCTATTGTGGGATGAATTATTATCTAAAGCAGTACGAGTATAACTAAATTATATTTATATTTTTACTGCATCTTTGTAGAGGATGAGGCTGGATTTAAATACTAGAATTGTCAAGAGCGACCTGTGGTAGAGGTGTGAGAAGAAACAGTATAGTACCTGCATCCATGTCGTTGGTCCATGCGCTGGACTGAGAGGAGCTGGCAGCTGGTGAACGTCCAGGATAGAACACATCATCTGTGGGGCTCTCCAGCTCACTGTCGTCTAAAGACTTTCTCTTCGTGGAACTGAGGGCATGGAGAGATAATTCAGTGACTGGAGGAAAGCAGGACGGTTTTCAATGACTTGAATTGATCAAACATAAAAAGATGAGACTGAATGATATCTAAATCAATTTATATAATGGAAAAATAAGGTGAAAGAAGGAGAAATAAAACAGGAGGACAAGGAGATTTTTGCTTCTGGGAACATGCAAATTTGAAGATTTCAACTACCTCCGTGGAAGATTGGCATACAACTCCACCTCAGACCTAAACGAAAGCAGGTGAAGGAATTGAAAGGAGAGAAGTTGCTTTAGAAAAACACAAAAGACGAGCCAAGAGAGCAAAAACAGTGGAAATAAAGACAGCAAAGAGACAAGCGGCTACGAGAGTCAAAGAGATGGATGCATTAATGGATATTAAGTTGAAGTTAAATTAAATATTTTGGCTTAATTGCCAAAACCGCTTGGATATTGATTTATTTAACCCTGGCATACATTAGTGATCTCACACATTCCTGCACTCCAGTGTGTTTCTACATCTTCCGGCTACTTTACATCACCATTGAGCTTCATTTTGGCAGTTTTCTACCTGGTGGAAGGAGGAGAAGTGAGGGAGCGCCGCCCCAGAGCCACCTGGTTGATGTTGTAGTAGCTTGGACTGCTGTCCAGGTCAGCAAGTGAGAAATTGGGACCCGACGCTGTGGCAACAGGAGCTAACAAGGAGGACAGAATTAGTTTTTTTACTCAAATGACTTAGACCCAACAGTGACATTAAAATATCAACAGAAAACATTTAAAAACAATTGGGTTCAAGATAGTAAGAAGGTAACTTGTCAGCCACTGATATGACACTCTAGTCCAGGCAAATTTGACAAATAAATATAATTATAGTATATGTTATATATATATATATTATATATATATATATTAAAAAAAAGTCAACTCCATTTATAAAATCATTGTTTTATGTCCCTTATTTTATGGAAAAAACAAACGTGAAGTTGACGATCGGGTCAGCAGGCACGTGTAATGTACATACAAGCAAATATGTCACCATTGGATTGTTTGTTTACTTACTCTGTGAAACTCTCACTAGCTCCGCCACGTTCCACACTCCCGAGGTTACAAAGCAGTCCTGGAAACTCAAATGTCCTTCAAAAATCAAAGAAATATATTTTACACTTTGATATTAAAAACGAAAGGGAATCAATCAAAAATATATGTTATGAGTTCAGCAACACCTGTGTACCCTGCGGACGAAGTGACACATCATGATCTGGTGTTTCAAGGTAAGTTAAGTAGGGTGACACTGCTATGACGTGTGCGTGAGCGTGCACGTATGTGCGTGCATGTATGTGCGTGCATGTATGTGCCTGCGTGCTTAAACTTACCATTCGGTGGTGGCTTGATGTCTGTATCTCCTTGACTGGAGTTATCTGATTGTCCAGATTCTGCATGAAAACAAAAAGAAGAAGAAGTTAATGAATTGGATACAGTGTAGGCAGAGTAGTTTCAGTTACATTTTCTCACAAATCTCCTTTCACTCCTGACTCAAGGTGGGATGATTAACAAGGTGCTGCAGTACTATTAAGTCTCTATCCATGCAATCCCATCCAGCACTCTAATCTTATTTAATACCTCCTCGCTGGAGGAGATTTACTTTGAATAAACAGAGCACCTTACACATATGCACCGGCGCATCAACACACTCCCACACAACCATGCTCGCTCAAGCTGTTCCTCCAGTTTTTTAAGGTTTAACACTTTTAGGAATGTCTTTCATTGGATGGGTGTTTTACACGTCGACGAGATATTAGGTCGATCTCAGTCCACCTAGTAGATGTTTCTTTTCAAGAGGTACATGCTACAAATCATGAATGTGCAGAGCGGGAGGTGCCGTGTCGGGGCCTTCATTCAAGGGGTCCACGTGTCTGAGATGCTCCAGAAGCACCATTTGAGAAACTGGCTTTTGCCGGAACGACGATCGCTCGTTCATTCAGGCTCTTGTGTCGTAGCTTGCTAACATGCAAGTCAAAGGATGTGTTTATCCACAGTCTGTAGGTGATAACGGAGCACAAAGATTGTTGCCAGCAGCACTTGCCTTGCAGCCACGCTAAGCCACAGATTACTGAGACGAAACAATAACAGACCTGTCTTGCTGCCTATGAAGCACCACATATCCATGGAGAGAGAGACAACAGCCTGAATAAAAGAAAGAATGAAATTGATCTCCCCTCTCTTCTCCATGCTGCACGTCTCACCCTTTTTTCTGTCTCTCGATCACTGCCGGGGTGAATTTCTGGCAGCCATCTTAGAACTTGGCAGCCATCTTAGCATTGGCGGTAGCGCCGCATTCCAGCTAACTGACGGTACTCACTCCAAAACATACAAAGCTCGACTACCGCTACACATTTAGACACCTTACAAAATGTACAGAGACACAGGAGTAAACACCGAGGTACTCATTCAAACAAATTATCTATCGTGGAAGATGAAACACAAGACTTTATCTTCAGTTCATCATTACAAATCTATAAAGACTCAAAGACAAAGTAACTGCTATTTTGTAGTTGCTAGAGAAATGAAGGAGGTTGCAGATGAAAAGGTAGAATGGAGGAGTTTGGGAAGCAGATTTCACCTCTTTGTCCGCTGCAGCCTCAAACTGCAGCCTAAACCAGGACATACCCTCCCCAGCCACGCAGCAAACCAAACATGCACGCTCTTATCTTGCCACCACAGCCTTCAAAAGCCCTCTATTGAGCAATGCCAGTTTTAGCCCTATGGCCCCAAGATGCCATGACACCATCGTCTCACAGAACTTTCCAACCTTTCACCCTGGAGGAAAAGTCACACGACTACACGGGAAAAACAAGCAGTTTTGATTAAATAACATTCGATTTCTGCTGCAAATATTTTGAATTGAAAGAAGACTTGAATGTTTTTTACATTATTAGTATTGTGTAGCTACACGCAACTGACTTTGCCTTGGGTGATCACAGCAGTCTCACTTTGAAACATGGAATTATTACATTTGAAAAAATGGGGCAATCATTTGACTCCATTTAACTCTTAATCAAACTGTATTCTCGAGTTTACAAGGAAATCCATTTTGGATCTGCAACTCCTTTGACAGGGCTACAGTCAAGTTTGGGCTATTCACCTTTTGCTAACCTAGGTCAATTGGCTACATTGCCACTGCCAACAATGTGCGTTTGATCCCTAACAAATTAGACGTTGGCTCAGCGATCTGTTTGTTTGTATTGACCTGACACCATGAGAGATCAGACGGGCGTCTGAGTCTGTCAGCCTTCCCTGGTAATATGATCCGAGGACATTAAATATATATTTTTAAATGAAGTTACTGTTATGGTCCTCGTGATAACCTTTTAATTTACAATGATTAAACTTGCTGTACATGGGTTTCCGGTTGAGTGTATCCTAATGTATGTGTGCAGCATCGACGCAGAGGCTTCTTGATCTTCTCCTTCTTTGTTGGAACAAATGTCAACTCTGTGCTCCCCCGCCCCTTTTTCCTCCCCAAAACACAGGATAACGCTTTTATAGCTCCCCAATTGGGTTATGCTTAAGAGGTTTATCTGCATGGTGCTAAACATTCTGACCTTTTTTTAATCCCTAATGCGCTTAAAATGTAGCAAACCATCATAATCCCCCTGGATATCCCACACAGACGTTCATTATGCTATTATATTTATTTATGATACAAGTAGAAGAATATATTTGAGCTACATTTATTAAACTGGATATATAACATTAAAATGGTAGTAAAAGGAACACACTCTGATGCACATGGATGTGCGGAGGTAAATAGAAGGCATACTATTTGTGTTTCTGCCCCTGAATCACTATGTCACTGTGCCAGGGAGGCAGTGATGAGATGTGTGTGTGTGTGTGTGTGTGTGTGTGTGTGTGTGTGTGTGTGTGTACGTGGAGCAGGTGGGTCTGCCTGCTCTGCACAGCTTGCTGCCCATCTGTGCGCCCGTCTGTGTGCCGCCTGCGCCCACACTCTGCCAGCCCCACAGCACCACAGCAAGAAGACCCAGGATAGAGAGATGCTGAGAAATACTTTGTTCCGGTGATGGTCGCGAGATATAAAGGAGTTTTTAAATAGGAATGAATGAAGACTGTCACAGTGATGCTTGGATTCATCTACCTCTTGCCTTCACCTCCGTTAACCTCAGTGTGGTCTCTTTCTTCTCACAACACATTCGACATCTCACACACATTTGACTGACAAGTCAACCATAATCTGATTGTTTAAGAGCTGTGACAATTTTCTCACGAGAAAACCAACTCTGGGGAAAAAAAAAACCTGCCTGATGATCTCTAATAATCAATTTGAAGGTTTGGCACCTTCACTCGGTACATATTCTCTAAACACTTGATGCACTTAAAGCAAATATTGTAGCTCGGGTGCCAACCTTCTCCACACAGCAATTACAGCTTGGAAATCTTGCTCAAGGACACTTTAACACTTTCTCCTGAGACGGCGTCAACATTAATCTTGGAGAAAAACCTACAAACACACTTTCAGCATGAAAAGAACCGAGTTCCAAACAAATGATGTGTGATCTTATCTGTAGTTTCCTGGGACCATGTTCATGTATTACCTTTATCTTATATATTATATATTATCAGCACTAGAAAGAACTGAGTGCATACCTTTGCCAAGTACTTCAAGTACTTTGTAAAAACACAAATGACAATCACATCGATCATTATTCCTTCTTTCAATGATATTTTAATAACAATAATAATGATAATGCTAATTGACAACAAATAACAAGTAACTATTTTCACACCTTTAGAGTCTTCCTTATGTTAAACATATTCTAAATAAACAATAAGAAATTACCTCTATGTCGGTAATAAAAGTGTCTAGTGAATTGGCTAAATGTAGTTATAGGTTCATTACAGTGGTGCATTCTTCTTTTCTTTTGTGTGTCTTTGTGTAAATGTGTGTGTGCATGAGTGTGTCTGACTCTGCCCCTACAGAGTTCGCGACCCTACCTAACAGAGTGTGAACATCCCCCTGCCAAGCTGATACTGATATAACTGTGCAGTAAGTGGTGTTGACACCGGGATAATTACCCTGACAACTTTCATCTCCCTTTTCTGAGTCATCTGTGGGGGGGACCTCAATGTATCAAGGACCAGTGTCTCTGCTGAGCTGCTGCCGTCCAAAAGAAATACAGCTGCACAAAGGCCGGAAAGGGAAAGAGAAGGAGAAGGCGGGGGCAGGAGAAGGAAGGAGCAACAGTGGGGGCTGCAGCGTTACATTTACTTTTTGCCGCTACCTACACAGCTCCAGTTTGATCCAAACATCAGTGTCACACGTTGAGTCAAGAGGCAGCTGCAGTGGAGAAACTAACCGCCAGGAGGCTTTTTTTTTGGCAGAGTAGGATAATGATGAAATGCAAATAAAGCTTTGAGGCCTTGGGCCAAGAGTCTGGTGCAGACTTCGCTCTAGACTGTGGAGAGAAGCAGGCCTCGAACAGAAATAATGGGAGACAAAGAGATAAAAAGACAGAGACGTGACGTAAATTAAATCAAACGGAAATGTGTAGATGAGAATAATATGCAGATGTGGGTTTGAGCTTATCCCTGCCTCAGATTCCGTGATCCCACAAAGCAAATACTCATGTATGATCAAAGAAAGTGTTTCCCATGACTTTCATCTCAATGTTAGGAGCCAAGTGTTGATTGACAAAGCCTAGGAATCATTCAGAAACCCCCCAAAAATTGTAAAAGAAAAGTAACTCAAAATCATGCCTGACTGTATATTACCAGAAATCATTGGATGTGCTAGGATGGAGAGTTGAACGTTTGTATTTTCGGGTCCAAGGCCATGGTTCTGAATGTACCAGATAAGCTTTAGAAGTTTTTTTTCAATTCAACTGATTGACCTTTAATATCTAAGCTGCAACCTTTACAAATGTCATACACGATAATTAGTAGGTAATAAGAAGGAACTCAGAGATTCTTAATGAGAAAAACTAACTAAGAAAAGAAAGAAAGCCTACATCTTTTATGAAAGAAATATATGGCAGTAGGATTTTAAAATGTCTTTTGCTAAGCTGATTTATTCCTGTGGTTAACTTTCACTGCAACGCTTGTTACAAGCAAATGGGGTGTTTACTGAAGTCAGGACTGTTATGATGCATTTAAGAGCTTAGGATATATGACAAAATGCAAAAAACTCTATAGCTGTATATTGGTATTCATTTAACAAATGCTTATTTAAGCACTGCTCAGCTTATCTTCAGCAGTTGCACTTGTTTGCAATCATACACATACATTTCAAAATACACTGTACATACAAAATGTACTTTTATCAGATAAGTCATTTAACAATAAAAAAATATATATATATATTTTATATTTTTTACTTTGGAAATGTTAGTGTCAAATAATTATTTCCAAATCTTGTAATTGAATATTTCTTTGAAAATTTGAACCAATTGCAGTGCCTTGATTTCAATGAGATAAGCCAACAGTAATGGCCATAAATAGAACCATAATCAGCATTATAATGTTATATTAGCTGAAGTACCCCTGCGTTATACTTTTCCTAAGATACAAAATCGCGAAAAATCTCAAAGATTTTGCAAAAGTTGCTAAGGGCTAAAAGAAGGGGAAAATACTGCTATATTTTAAAGGCTGTCATTTTCTGTAATTTAGTATAGAACCTTCCTTTGAATGAGACGAATACAATTAACCTATTGTTTTAATAAGGAAAGCGCACAACCTTTCAGACTTTGCGGACATATAGATGAGTACGAAATGAATCAAATAATGCAAATTACACAGGTAAATAGATAATGGCGATAAACTTCTTCTTCTCCAGAGGTACGCTGAACTAAAACTTACTCCAGAGATATACATTTAAGACACCGATGAAAGTAATTCAACAGATTTAGGGTCAAAATTACAATGTGGATCAATATTAATTTAAAGACATTTGAACAAGAGCCAAAATAATAGTTTTCTATTGAGTTTAATATATGTAAGTTCTACACAATACAGTTTTAGACATCTGTTGATAAAGATTGTCGCTGAGCTCGACAAGAGCACATAATGTCTCACAGGAAGCAGAAAGAGTTCAAGTGAGTCATTCATCCACGTTGTGCCAAGCATACACAAGGGTACGGCAGGGGGGTGGAATACAGGGTAGACAGGCAGGGGGTAAAACTAGAAAAATAATAACTTGATGTTGAGAGAGAGTAACCCCACCACAAACTTGATCAAAGAGTTCATTCTCTGACGTTGGCAACCTACACAAGCACAATACAGACACAGCAGTGCAAGGACGTCAGGCATAAGCTGAGCAGCCAGGTCACCTTTGACCTCTTGGCACTGTTACTGAGAATGATGCCAACCAGGACTGCACAGGAGGTAGAGGAAATGGTCTGTGTCTCTGTGTGTGTTTATACACAAAGGGGTGTGAACACAACTTTCCAATCACAGCCACGATGACTGTATTGTGAGTCAGACTGACTGATGAAGGGTTTGTCGCTCACACGTCTGATAATACATTCAGTTAAGAGAGAAGTTAGTTGGAAATATATTTAACAGCAAGAGGGCTGAAAAAAGTCATGATGGTTTGGAATGTTCGCGGTGCAATAAATAAACAAACGGACACACTTGAGACAGTCTTTGTCCTTTGTATGGTCTGTTGAGGGCAAATGTAGCGAGGACGGCATGAAGGGTGATGTCATGTGGGGAAGCTGGAGACAGGCGCGATGGCCAGCATGAAGCCCATGCAGAAATATTCTACTCACCCTCATGTTGACTGAGGGTTGGGATTATTATATATTTAATACGTTCCTTTTTTAGAGTTATAGGCAAAAATGCACATCCATTTTAATGATTGATTCTCAGGTGTTCGTCCACTTAAAAAGATTCAAATACCACCGTGGTGCTCGTCTGTAACGTCCATCTTGTATTGAAGCCTCAACATCAGAAATAGTACTAAAACAAGTATTTGTTTTAAGATGTTTTTTAGCGGAATCTGCTAGTCCATCAGCCAACATCTTGCACATCCACACTTTAACTTGCAATGTGTTTGAATAAGGAAAGATGTCCGGAAGCAGCTGAGAGACTAATAACTTCCACTTCAATCGAAAAAATATATATATATACACACTTATTGTATATAATATGTCTGTTATATACTCATCATATTATCATAGTATTCATAACAATTCCTCTTGAAGAGGCTTTAATACAATATGCATATTACAGACGAGGTATTTTGATGTTTTTTTGTTCTATACATTTACAATACAAAGGGCAGATATACATTTTTCCTATGACTTTAAAAAGGAACAGTTTACTCTTAAGGATAATCCCAGCCCTTTTTTTGACATGAGGCTGAGTAGAAAATGAGTGAAAAAGTGGAATTTTGGGTGAAAATGCAACGTAAGACCAATTGGGTGTGTGTTGATGGACAGAAGGGTTTGACGGAAATGAGAACTTTATCATGCATTGCTTACATGACTAATGGTAAAAAAAAAACAGGATTTCCTAAAACCTGATTTATCAAGAAAGTATAAAATATTTCTCCACGGCTTTTTACTAAAAGTCACTTTTCCTGCAAATCTCTTTATATCTAATAACCATTGACTATGACTTGAAACGGGATCTAGCATCTTATACCACGCACAACTCAAGACAATCTCCCTGAAGATAGGTAGCAGTAACATTTTTTTTTAAATGTACATTTCAGTCTTGTTATCCATAATAAATGCTTGAACCTCTATGACATTTTCTGGCTTATCTCTTAAAAATTAAGTTTTCATAGCTTTTAATAACCCTTCTGAATGAAAAAAAACTAAATCGCTAAAAAATTAAATAATGCACAGCAGAGAGTTTGTTAAGAGAAAAGACAGCAAGTAAAATTCAAATCAGTGAATTAAGCAAATGCTCGCTGTAATCCCAGTAACTAGTAGTTAAGAGCTTTTCTTGATGAAAAAAACAGCACAGCATATGTGGATAAAATCTGTTGATTGTTTTGTTTAAAATGTTAAAATATAAACACACTTTTTGGAACATACATTCTTTAGTTACATACATTTTGTTAATAATTGTGTTTTTTTTATTTGAAAGTCCCCATTTTGAAATGCTATTTTGACATTTGAACATGAGAGTGATTTTCACCAACAACTTGTTTTCGATTGCTCAAGTTTATATAAGGGCACCCCCTACCATTAACTCTCGGTGCTAAGCTTGTAAGCCCATCCTGCTTAATGTCTCCCTAAATCTAAATCTCAATCACCTCCTTACCACAGTCACTCAGCACATCATCCTGTTCTTTGCTCGAGCTCAGCGACACACAAAATATCTAACGGCACATATGGCCGGTCGACCGTAGTATTCCGTTCCTCTGTTGGGCTCATCAAATAAATCCACATTGGTTTATTCTAAATATGATGTCATAATGAACGGTACTCATTATAGGAAACATAATAGGTAAAAGAACAGAAATATATCAGGAATCCTGGTTAACATTCAGCCCTACTGACGAAAGGATCAAACCGTGTTTTGTTTTTGATTGTTAAGTGCTTTGTGACCCTGGTCTAGAAGGCGCTTTACAAATTAAAAAACATACTTAAATACTTAATTATTTACGTGGCGATTATGTGAAGCTCATGGCAACCATAAGAATGTAACATAGTAACATAGATATACTGTATATACCAGTGGGTTCACAGGGTTCATCTCAGCCTTGAAATCCTTTTTTTGGCGGAGCCCAGATGTGAAATAAGTCATAAGACAATACTTTGGCTTCTTAACCTGAAAACTCACTACAACAACAAACAAACCCTGTACTGTACGTGTAACGTAAAAGATAAACGAACAGAGCGCTGAATATATTTGTGTCAAGAACCATTTGCGGCTCTGCAGTGAAGCAGACCTGATATAGAGATGTTGCTTTACAGAGGTTGATCAGATGCAGAGCAGACACACTGGCACAAATGGCAACATTCAACACCAAAAATGGCTTCAGTCAAATCAGTTTTAACATTCCTACTCGTGGCATACCTCCGCGGCCCCCAACTGTTCTGCGCTCGGAGGGAAAGCTTTTGATTTGGTTGTGACTGGCAGCTCATGTAAACACTGCATCAGCAAGTGAACGATGGTGGAGACCGGGAGGGAGTTGAACGCCGGCCAAAAGCTGCAAAGCCAAGTTTGGCTCTACAGTATAGTGCTCCTTGCACGTGCATGTGTGTGTGTGCGTGTGCATGAGTGTGTGTGGTGAAAGGAAGGTTTGTATGTGCAGCCATCAGAGTGTGTACATACAGTATATGAGCACATGTGTGGCTGTGTTTAACCCATTTACGTAACAAGCGAGGTCCTTGGGTTCAAGCAAATTTGAAAGAGCGGAGAGCGAGTTAGGAAAGCCAAAAAGCTATAGGAGGAAGATGAATGGGGGCAGGCGAGGAACCTCTGCCAAACACTAAAAACTCAGGGATGAGGTAGGCTGAACTCTGATAGGGAAGACAGAGAAGGAGGGGAAAAAAGATTAAATTGCTACAAAGGAAGATTCAGAATCAACAGTTCTAGAACATGAATATGGAAAGAAGATTTTTAATGTCATAAAGATTGAACATTCCTCTTTGGCCAGACAGTTTTTTGGCTGGAAGACAACGTGTAAAAAGATTAGGACTGAAGGAGATTTATCACTTGGCGATGACGACGAGCCACGGACCAAAGACAACTGTGAGAAAGTGTCAAAAGAACCAGACAGGGAAGATAGAGAAGGCACAGAGGTGACAAAAAGTATAAATTAGAGGAGAGGGGAAGAGAAAAGAAATAGGCAGAAAGCTTATTTCTGGTGGGACTCCAAGAGCAAGCATCTGTTTGGCTGGGGCTCAGAAAAGTCTAATGTTTCACCCTGCAGTGCCCGGGGGAATGCTATTCCAGGCTGCATGGACTTCTATGAAAAACAGCTTTATGTGGAAAAGGGGAGATGAAGGCAACTAAAGAAAGACAGAAAACGAGGGAAGGAAGGAGAGCTGGAGTGATATGAAGGGAGAAGGGGAAAAGTAAAAAAAAAAAAAGGAAACAGAAGATGAATCAAGATTGTGAGCGGGAGAAAAAAGGGAATGTCTTGATGATGCTGTAAACAATTAAAGAGCGAATCATATTATTTTATACAACCAAGTATCATAATCAAGATACAAATCTCTTTTTGATTAAAATTGATGTTTACATTGATGTACATCCTGCTGCCCCTAAAGAATCCATACATTGATGTTTTAACAAATTCCCAGTGCATCGTGGGTAAATTTGCACCTGCACCTCTCAGCCAATTTAAACACTCTCGGACAGACAGCGAGAGCAACAATCACACACACACACACTCTTACGTGTTCCCTGTCTGTACTATACATGTCAGCGAGGCCAGCTGTGTTGTGGCTCTCAGCCACGGGCCCTCACCTGTCACTTAGACATCTGAAACACCCCCGGGGACAACAAACAGCTGGCAGACAGGTGTCTTTGCCCTCTATCTCGAATACATTCACCTGAGTGCATGTCTGGCTGTATTTATTTGTGTGTGTGCGCCGATAATTAGGTGGCGCTATATATTTTAGAGAGTTCAGTATTTGGACCAACACAAAAATTGGCATCGTGCTGCAACTGAGGGGGTTTCTACTCGGGAAAACATGGGGTCAATAAGTGTAGACTTTTACAAGCCAAAAAAATGCTACAATTGATGATGGTGGTACAGAGTGTGTCGGGAGGGGGGGCGTTATGGTATTAAAGTGGGGGCCACGGTTTAATCAAAACAGAACCTCTTTTCGCTGGAAAAACAATCCAAGAAAGCAGAGTTTATATGAGCTAATTGACGGAATAATAGACACAGATGAGATGGATGAAAGAGAGGGATCGGTTAGAAGGGAAGAAAATAAATAGACTCTTGCAGTGAGAGCATGAAGATTAATTTTTTGGCTAAAAGAATGAAACAAGAAAAGTGGAAGTTTTTATCAGAATATAACATTCCAAGTCCAGTTCAACAGTGAGTCCGTCCTCGAGAAATTGAATTCAAAGTGTAGGGCTGTCATTTCAAATGCATTTCCTTTAAAGGGCAACTGATGTCCAAACCCAACACTCCTGACTCACTCACATGTTTTAAATGTTGAATTCTTCCTCTCCCAGATACAGTAAGTGCCTTATCATGACGATGCTTTAAAGTTTTTCAGTAAGTACAGTAAGTTGTCCCCTATCTCAAATTTAAAAATAACATTTTTATTTAAGAATCTACCTGTGGAGCCTGTAGCAGCATAATATTTGAACAAGATGATAAAAACAATTTCAACAGAAATTGTTGTCAACATGTCACTATCATCGGATTCAGCTGATCACGATGATGTCATAACGCCAATAGCCTCTTCGCTGCCAAATTAATGACGGATAAGCTTCTACTGTGCTTTGTATGATCAGCTTTTCAGGGATTTTATTCATTTTAAGGCTGGACAGATCTGGATGGATGTTGAGCAAAGCAGCTCCCTTAAACAGCAGAATCACATGAAAGCTGCCCAGGTTCGAGGATGGAGCAGATGAGTAGTCCTAAAAGACACTTTTTATATGTCAACATAATATATCGTTTCGCAATTAAACTATGTCTTCCTCACCCCTACATCCTCTAATTCTTGCCTTTTTCGTCTTTAATTTTTTGTTTTCGGTGCCTCTGGATCTCCTTCAGTCTGGACTCATTTCATGCTACTGTTTCTTGTTTGGGCAAGTCGACACTCTTATGGGAAGGGGTCCCACTTTACATTTTTTTCGGGCTGTGCCCGGCCGAGCCCCATTGGTGTAGGCCCGGCCACCAGGCGCTCACTATCGAGCCCCCCCCTCAATCAAACAAATCATCAAAAATTAAATTCAGCAACAGCCTCAAGGACATCCCAATATCTCTTAATATGCAAATCATTTTTCTCTCATCACTCCCTCTTTTTGAAAAATCTTTCAGTCAATTTCCATAAGCATGTCACAAAAACAAAACAAAATATTTAAAAAAAAGAATACTGACACTAACAAGTTACTACTAAATCATTTTAAGATGAAATTTATTTTTTCATTTAATGTTTTTTACAGCGTTTTAGCAAATTGATCTGCATGTTACAAACCACGTTTAATTTGATCATGACTATAAAACATTTATTGCCCAAGATGAATAGTTTAACTACGTAATAAAGTTTGTTAAGGTTTTGCTGAAGTCAAATGATTAGTTGAAGGATGTAACAGTTTGTTACTGCTGAAATATTTGATCAGAAATTTCTCATTTCTACAAGAAGAGAAAAGATAAAACCATTTGTTTAAGTAATGGTTAACAAGTATGTTGTTTTCTGAGAATGATTTGAGTTCAAAACTTTTTTTCCACTAACTAAAAAATACAAGAGCATCTTTTTAATTTGACTGCAACTAGCACTAAATCAAAGAGAAATGATCAGATGGAGCCGGGAAGAAGAATAAACACAAGAGAAATTCAAATCTGATTCTAACATCAACCACAAAAAGAATGTTATTTAACTAAGCTCACCGTACAGATACTTATGAAAACTGACTCTAGTCAAGAGTTGTATGGTCAACTTGCAGAAAAAGGTAACATCATGGTAGGATTTCTTAACTGACACCAGAACAGCAGACCATTCACTTAAACATGTTTATGAGAGGACAGAAAATCTTCAACAAAGACAAACCATATGGTCCCATAGTATAAGTGAGTTGGATGTTTTAATGAGCCCACTAGAATAAATATTCAAAACCATCTGCATTCTTCAAAAGTCTTCTTACGAGAGATGATGAGCACCGTCATATGACTTCACTCATCCCCAGTCTTAGTCTGAGGATAGTGACAAACTAATAATCTTTCCTCTCCTGCAATTATCCACCTCCCTGTGCACACAAGAGCTCGCTCGAGTCTCACGTTTCTTCACTTTGTTTTCCACCTGTTTGGTCAGATTTGTGTGAACATTCAATTCCAGTGGCATCAATCTGGCAGCAGCTCTGGCATCAGTGTGTCATCGATAAACCTCTGAACAGTTTATGCTCTGGGATCCAGCTCATGTACAGGAACAAATGCTCCACATCCTCCTGCTTTGGCTGACTAAGAGAAGATGATGATTACTGTGGCTTATTGACAGGCAAATACTGAACCTGAGCTGTGAGAAATTGTGGATAGAACAAGCCAGGATTAGAGAATTGGGCCAACACAATAGTGCATGTGACATGCAAAGTGAAATATTAGAAGCTTGAAAATACACCAAGAGGGAAGGTTTGTGCATTATTTACAATATATTTGGTATAGGCAGACATGATCACTTAGTAAATTACTTTAAATATAAAGTTGACATTAAACCCATTTTGACCTAAAAGCTTGTTCATCTGCATTAAAAAAAAAAAGAAGCAGCCTTTGATTTAGGCAAATCTGCAAATAAATATCTTGTCAATGATTCAGGTCACATGACAGACAAGCTGTTAATGTACGGATGAGGATTTTCTGATATTTTAGAGTAGAATACTAAATGTTACTTTATTGCATATCCATTACCACTATGATCTCCAACTACCATGGTCAGTTTTATGTTGAGATTTAATATACAGTGTTTTTATCTGACACACCTTGTGATCATGCCTGTGGTGCAAGAACGTTTGGGATCCCCCATTACACACCCTTGTTTGTATGTTTCTTAATGTGGCAAAATGAAGAACTCAACTCATGGCCAATTCATTCTTAAAGTCCAAAGTCTTATTTTCCCTAAACATATTTGTTTGTCTTTAAGGTCTTTAAGTTCATGGTGTATTCCTTGACCTGGTTTGGCACGAGTGATAAGTGAGAGCCGTCTTCAAATTAATTCTTCTTTTCCTGCAAACGTCACACACACACAAATGTATATTGATCCTCTCGCACACTTTCGCACGTACTCGGCTTACGCTACCTTTGTCACCTCCCACACAGTGGTTATCTCTAAGAACACAAAACCCACTAGATCCATGCCCAATTTCCATGCATGGAGCCTAAATAGAGCTGTAAGTAGGCATTAAGCCTGATGGGAAGAAAGGGAACATGGAAAAAGAGATAGCAACATCATAGGAAAGGATGATGGCGAGTAACGGGAGTGGGAGGGAAAAGGGGGGAAGGTGGAGGATGATCCAGGAGGAGGATTTCTATTTAGTACAGTGACTTTCATCTCTTCTCAACAACATATTCAGGCACTTTTTTAGGAAAGTATACATACTCTGTCTCCATGCACAGGAGCACACCCCCTACTAGTAGAGACTGGAAAAGACACAATGAATCCTCTGTACTTTTCGCACAAGGGACCAGCATAAAAAAAATAAAAAAAACCTGCAATCCCAGTTTAAGACCATTTTGAATTTGAGCCAAGGAATCTGAAATAATACTCTGCGGCTCACAATAGTTTGTGTAACTTTTTTTTTCTCTTCAGAGATTAGCTGCGATCTCCTTTCACTGTTAATGCTCCCACCAGTCGGACGGGTCTGGAGTTTAGACTGGATGCTGTCCAGGAAGTGAGCCAAGGGCAGCACTTGGCAACAGTCCAGACAGAATAGATAACTCAGAAAGACACACCTGATGTAGCGTCTTTCAATTCCTTCCTCAGAGGATACTCTTTTCAGCTTTCTCAATATCAGATATTACTGATCAGGTGCTTCAAATTCAAAGAGGCCAAATGCTGACTGAAAACAACAAGTGTTTATTCTTATAATTATGATTATTATTATGATGAATAACAAACCACTAGTGCACAACAAGAAGGTCATGTCAACCCAACCTGAGTCTTATAATTATTAAACTGGAATTGAACATCTAGCATGACAATTTGTTTTATTGTTGCAATAAACTTTACAAAGTGTTCAGTTTGAAACCAGGGTATTTCTGTACTGTTTGCATGAATCTAAGTACTAGCATTGCACTTATAATATCTCTAATAAATATAGAAAGTGTCATTGTTTGGACAAACAAGGGGCTTTTTTTGCATTTGTTATTATGTCCACCCTAAAGAAAGAGATGATTCCTTAACTTTTTTTTGAAGATAAATCATCATCACTTCAGGATACATTTCGAGCGAAGTGATTTAAAAGTGGAAAAAAATCCCGTCACAGACCAAAGGCAGCGACCAGACCATTTAAACACAGCTCACCAAGCACAAACACCCTCACATCATCACTGATGCATTCTCACTCTAATGAGTCCAAACAGTGGGCTGCCTGTACGTCAGCTGCCTTGAGTCCGGCCCAGTCCCTCACCCTGAGGAAGGGGAGATCGGCAGGACTGTAGCTGCAGAAGCCCACCTGCTCTGGCTCAATAGGAGCCCTCATACAGCAAACTCTGTAGAGTCAAGCGAATATTAATCAGACATACAAAGGCAGACAAAGACATATGTAGACACGCAGTGAATACCCCATTAAACTCCCACACTCCCTCACTAACTCTTTCATCCAGGCAAAGAGATAGAAAGCGGAAGGAGGTAAAACTGTGATAAAAGCCCAGACAGAATTAAAGGAGGGTGAAATGGGAGGAGGAAGGAAGGGAGGAGGAACGTTTCCTGGATAGACAGGGAAGGCAGGATATATAAGAGGACAAGGAAAACACAGTGGTGGCTTGTTTCAAACAATGGTGGCCCCCAATAAAAAGCTACAGTGCACGGTAACAAGAACGTTGAGCTGCCGTTTCACTGCCTTAAGATGTTATTTCAAGAATATATAGCAAGAAGTTCACTTGTAATCTTATTAATGAAAACTTAATTGTATGTTGATGGCTATTGAAAAGTTAACCTGGTAGTAGGTTATGGGAGATAAACTGGTTTTGCAGTAACTGCAGCTCAAGTAATATTGCTTCAAGAGTCAAATTAATTTCATTAAGTTGATGAGATTGATATTGAATAAATGATTGTGTAGTGTCTTCATCGAGTTTTTTTTTGCATAATCATGCATTTACAGTATTAGTTATATTATTAGTCGTAGTGAAAGTAGTCGTAATATTCAGAAATTATTTTAAAAAAAACAATACAGTAAAATGGGGCTATTTTTGTTGCTAAAGCTATGGAAACTTGTGAAAGGTTTTTAAAAGATATACGTGTATCTGTACCGTCCAAAAATGCACAGCTCAATTTACCAATGTGTAACTCCCTTTGTTAATGTGTAATTCAGAAGTTTTAAGAAGTTTGTGATGCTTAATCAGTTTTTGTTGATTTGTGCATACGTATTCTGAAATACACATTTACAAATCGAGTTACACATTCGTAAATTGGGTTAGCCGTTTGGGGATCACTGCACAGATACATGTTTATTATTCAAACCCTTTCACACATTTACAAAGCTTTTGCATCATCAAAAGCCTCATACAATAACTCTTTTTTTCACCTTTCGTAAGCTTTGTCTTCTTTTGACATTGAGTCAGGTCCTGTCTTTTCTAACTCGGGTATGTGAGAACATGTTCTCCTTCTTCCTGTTAAATGGCTGTTTTCATCCAGCTTTTGTTGTCTAACTGCCACATCTTGTTCCAGGAACTATTGTCGCCACATCTCTTCCACTTGTTAGTCTGGCTCTTGCACATCCTTCAAGAGCACCTCCTGGAGGCCACTGACCGTGAAAATCTGAAGATGATGTTTCAGCTGTGTTTCCCTACAACTTGCCTTTTCTTCAAATTCATTTTTTTTTCTTTTTTTCATTGGTGGTAATAATGTTTCCATTGTTCAAAGCAGCGTAAACTGTATCGCTAAGTCTGCTCTATCAATTCCCTTTGAGCACAGACGTCATGAAGGAGCCAGGAAGGTGTGTTTTACTATGTTTGCTGATGTATGTGATGCAACATCCACAAGTCTAATGCCTGAATTACTGAGTAAGCATGCAAGTGCTATGGTTGAAGTGTAAGAAGGCAGGCCATAAGGCTTTGTGGGGAAGAAGGGACTTCTCTCTTATGGCAAAGAATGCCCCCCTGAAGCTTCAAAAGTGACCCCCAGTACTTACTACAAGCAGCAATTTAACACTTTCATGAAAAAAAACGAAAAAAACTTGACTTCAAACATGCTTCTCTCACCCTCAATGTAACATTTGCTTCTTCTTTCCCTCTAATACCACCATGACAAATCTATAAATTCCACCATCTCAAGTTGCGAACCACTCAGAAGCCAGTGAGGGCGACTGGAAATCAAGTTTGAGGTCAATTTTCAGAATGGGCCTATGCAAAGACAACTGTAGTGTTCATTTGTGTACCTCATTTCATCCTTACATTTTGTCACAGATACATATTTGTATTATTTTCTTTTGGCATTTGTTTGTGATTGACATGGTAGGTGTTTACCATTTTACCTTCATAATCAAAAATATTTTTTAATCTTTGGTGGGTTTAAAAAAATAATGTATCTTACATGCAAGACCCCTTGAATGGCACCTACCAGGTGTGTTTGTGCATGTTTGTCTCACATACATGTGAAAGCAAGTTGGAACGTGAAAGCGGGTCCAGTGATCTGACATATCACTTATGTTATTACAGCTTGTCCACGTTTCATCTGGGATTTTTTTTAGACTTCATGTGGGAAAATGACGTGATGAAGAGTCAAAGAAGGCGGGGGTCTCAAAGTGAAGGAACAGGAAAAAGGGAGGTGAGGTGGAATCTGCTTGACTTATTTTCACCTCACATGCTCTTCAACCATTCATTCTCTCCCTTCTTTCAAGAAGGGGAAGAAAAATGACATTACTCATCAGACAAAGGAAAACATCCAAACCACATAAATCCCCTCACAACCCCCTCCTGACACTTGTTTTCTTATCTGAGGCAGTGCATGTGTGGATGCGTGCGCTAGAGTTATATGCTGAGCGTTTCTTTTTTTTCACAGGCCTCTGCTATCACACAGAGAAGAAGCCAGTGTCTCTGCCAGGTTCCTTCACACTGAGAGATATTGAGGCGTCTCACACTCGCAGACCGACAGTCTCAGGTTTGTACACATGAAAGACTGATGCCTAGAATCTCATGCACACATCTGATACATACATGCAACATATGCAGCACCAGAGAGCACCAAAACACCACAGACTCCTCTGACAAATGCAAGTTAATAGCTGCAAACAAGGGATTATTTTTGGCAGAGCACGCCGCAGTCCAGTCCAAGAAGTGATGGTCCAAGGAGGACAGAGGAAGAGTTGAAATCAAATAAACAGATGTTGTTAAGTCAACATCATATGTATCATTTAGACAGTGGATCCTCTCACTAGTCCCAGCATATATATCAAATATACCATGGAATCCATAAATCACTTGTTCTTTTCTTATATCATTTTCCTTATTTAAGACAGTTAAACTTCACTGATGCTCATCATTCATAACCCAACAGTGCATCAAGTGCTAAAAGAAAGGTCTAGAATGTACGTGAGAAATGGCTGAGTGCAGCACATTAAAGCCTATAGGCGCATACTGTGGCCCTCTAACACATGAGCCTAAACATAGCAGCAAATTACTTGGGGAATTCATCATGTTCATATCAGATGTAACAAGACGCGACGAGGAAAGACAGCAAGATCAGCACTGGCTCTGCAGCTGGCATAAATTGACCCCACATAAGTGGATTTGTAATCCCGAGCGCAGATTTGAACTGTGTCGCCTGTCAAAACTGTGTGTTTGTGTGGTGTGTATATATGTGTGCACTTCTTTTGGTCCGTCTGTACAGCTGTATTATTTTCATGCTGTCACGACAGTTGTTTTAATTTATCTTTTAATCTAATTCCAGAAACATTTTGCAGCCATGCAAAGTTACATTAGAAAAAAAATGTTAAATTGGAGAATCTAAACTTCAAGTTGTGATGATTAATGCTGAAACTAAAAACATTTTCTAACTTATTTCCAGTGATACATCTGGACCACAGGATGGTGCAAACCTTACTTGAACATACATGCAGCTAAATCTTGAGTTTCCCAGGTCACCAGGGGATTAGTCTTCTGCTGGAGCTGGAAAGGCCATGACTCCTCCAGTTTGATCTGAGAGTCAACTTAGATTTATCAAATCAAATTACACTTGAGGACATTGGAACCGAGGTTCACTGAGGCACACACATGCAAGGTCTTGAGGTCACAACAGGTCATGAGATAAGAGGACATATTTAACAAATTACATGAGACAGATCAAACTTGACAGAAGTTTGTTTTTGTGAAGTTTGTTTGTACAAAAACAATAACATTCTGTCCGTATTTTTTTGTAAATTGGAGATTAAAAGCTTAAACTAACAATGATGAATTGAGGTTGTCTTTCTTTGGCTGCTCAAAACCTAAACCTTTGTCTCAGAAGTGTTTTCAAAATCAACCTCCAGCAGATGTGACAGTAGTTTTATTGCTGCCAGAAACCACCAACCATTGGGGTGCATTGGTCAGTTTGATGAGGCGAAAAATGGGTGGTTGTTTGCGTAGAAATTGAAAAACCTACTTCATATGTATTGGTTTCATTTTACAATCCATGTCAGTGAGTAAGAAACACAAGGGAGTGGATGTATGAGACGTGATGAAGGGTTTAATGTTTAATGGTGTCATTGTTACTAGCTTTACCGCTGCAGGAAAAACATTTTCTGACCTGTTCTTACACCTTTAAGGATGTGCAACAGCATGTGGGCAGGCAGGCAGGCAGGCAGGCAGGCGTGTGACCAAAAACAGAAAGAGGTTGGAGGGGGGGGGCAAATGTATTGGCCCCCTGCTGCTACCTCTGGGAGTAGCCATAGCGCTGAGTGACAGACGCTGCTTAGTTTCTTAATGGGGGAAAGGGAAGGCCAGCCAAACCACAGCCTTCAGACTGGGATCACACAGCCTGTAATTATGGAGATGTTAAAGTTATGCGTGTGTGTGTGTGTGTGTGTGTGTGTGTGTGTGTCTGCTCACAAGAAAAAAGCTTGAGCAGAGAAGCCTGTCACTGTCCTCATATAGCAATGCTCTAAGAGACACAAGTGTATATATTATCTGAAAGGGACAACAGGCGCTGGAGAGTGTTTAGCTACAGCTGTGGCCATTGTCTCAACCACCAAATGTTACTGTAACTGCGCTCGATTATTCTAACCACATATTTACAAACACTGGGGTAGAGCTGCCTCTCTGTGACTTATTAGCCCAGTGGAACACACTTGCACTTTTGACTCGTCTTTCTTCCCAGCTATGAGCCATATGAAGGGATGAAGGGGGCGACAGGGTGTGAACAGAATGAATAACACGCATGCAAAGTTGGCTGGTATTAGCATGTGCATAAAGAAATGCATGTGTGCATAAAAGTACCTCTGCTCTCAGAGCCAGAAGGCTTACAGAGCTGACGTGGAAAAAGTTAAATAAATAAGTACAGCAGGAGGAACTTTGAGGTCATGCATGCAAAGTTGAGTCGGTAATGTAAACAGAATTGGGAAAAAAAAGTTATATAAATTACAAACCAGTTAATCAATGTCTGATGACAAAATAATCTTTTTTTCATCCTACACGTATGAAGAGATATGTGTTTGGTGACACTCAAGCTGACGGACTGACACGGTAACTGTGTGCACGTACAAAGTGTGCGCGGTGAACCGCATCAAAGAGCAGGGGGTTGCTCAGTTGTTATGACCCCTGACCTCGGCTTGCTCCGAGTCACAGGGAGGGTGAAAGCAGAGGATGAAGCCGCAGTAAAACATGACCTCCTTCCCATTTCACAGACACAAGGATGTCAAAGGAACACGTGTTCGAAGGCTCAGATTTACAGCAGAGAAAACCATACTTGGACAGAAAAGTAGCAATTTGTGCAGTTAGCAGACACACAAGTGACTCTTTTTGGTGCAGATGCTATCTTAGTAACATGGTCTTTACTGCAACTCTGTACGTTTTCTTTTGTCAACTGATGAGCTATATATATTGTATACATATATATTATAGCTGATTGACAAATGCAAAAGGCGTTTTTAGCTGGAATGGAGGAAGGTTCCTAAACAGTTAATAAACATAAAGGAAACTATTGCTTTGTAGGGTTTTGAGAAATATAAACAACACTGCCAACTAGCCCTGTACCTTAATTAAGCATCACTTTTTGAACTTGTGTTATTAACTTGTTTTCTCTTCGTCTTGCTCCCTCTTAGTGAAAACGTCAACTGTATTAAGCATTATTATTATTTTTCTGCTGTTGTGCACATCCCATACGCAGCATTAGAAAGTTTATTTATGCTTTGAGATGTGAGTTTGGTTTGAATAATCAAAACCATTTGAATTAGTTACAGTACTTGTGGATGTCCAAAGGATCATAAACTAACGTTAAGGTAAGAAAAAAGCAGTTTAACTTGCAAACCCAATACATTATGAACGTAATGATTCTGTTTGCATAAATAATTCCAAAATTCTTTCCAAGTGAATGCAATTGTGGCTCACATGAGTCCAGAGAACCTAGCGAGTATCTGTTCATTATCAAAACATCAAAACTGGTTTGTCATGCCTCCAGAAAGCATGAGTCACTCTGTATGCATATTACTTTTTTGACATGTATATGCAAAATATTTGCCTTTGTGTGTGCATGTCTGTACATGTTTCAAGTGAGTAACAGCTGAAATAACTTAAACCCTGAACTGCACTGTAGTCACAATATATTGTGAAAATATTAGTTTTTGCAATGATACATTTTGCGTGTGATTTACTGTTGTTTTCTGAAGAACATAGAGCCGACAGCTACGTTAACAGAAGACACACCTGCTGCTGACAGACTGTTTGCACAAGTAAAAATATGTCTGTGCTTGAACCAGCCCACATCTGATTTTATTTGCATCATGTTTTTATTCCAAGTGCTTCTGGGTCACACTGTAAATCCCCAGAGGCTGCAGCACAAACACAGTGTGATAACATGTATGTGATTCTTTGTGTGTATATGAAGCAGCCCTTGACAGCAACTGGGGGGGGTGCGGCGGGGCGGACGGTGTGTTTGCATTGGCACCGGTTCAGCATTCCACATTCTTCTGTGATATTCAGTCCTGTGACCTCAGGAAACTCGCCCTACAGAGAAGCTTCGTCTCTTACAAATGCTCCCTTTCTTTCTGCAGCAACTTCACGCTCCTGCTTTCTTGCACTTCAACCCGCGTAAACTCTTTTACAATTAATGTCAACTCGTCAAATATTGACTCGTTTATCATCAACTTATTTTTGCCCTGCATTCATTGGACGGGACTTTACAGTTGGTTAAGTCACTCGAGGACATCTCAACTGACAAATACATCAGGTTAGCGACAAACTGTAGATGTGAACTGACACACCTCTACTCTGACTCCTCCCAAATACCCAGAGAGAGGTTTCACCTAAGATGACCCTGCGACTGGAGGCCAAGAGGCTCTGCCTCTTCCTCCCTCTCTCCTGAAAGCCAACCTCCATTCTCACTCTCACTACTTGGGCTGCAAAAAACACTTGCAACACATGGGTACCCGACGAATGAGAAGTGCAAGACCGAGGGGAGCTTTGCTAAAATAAATGAATGCCCTTTGATGGCTCAATAAGTGAGCAACATGCATTTTATTTTGCAAGCCATCTTTCAAAGTAAGCAGTAGTGACTGGCTGTTATTGTAGGGAGCCTCCAGTCAAATTGTTTTGTACAGTAGACCCCAATGGTACTGGGGCACTGAGGGTCATCTTAGGTGAAGGGTGGAGCAGTGAGTCTGCGCTCTTATCTCTTCACACCCACTTCTTTCAAAAGACAAACTTTATAAGGCGTTAATGTCTCACAGAAACATGACAGAGGAATTGCTCACACCAAACAATTACTAATTGAACCATCAACTTAAAAAATACTTTTTCATTGCCTTTAAAATATATTTAGCGAGAAATAATTCTAGAAAAACTGCCTTGTTTTGTTCTCTATATTAGGATTATAAATGTATATAAATATCCCCAAAAATATGCGCAACTGTTGCCATTTTTAATTCCCTTTTTTTTCCAGTGATCTTGAGGTGCCGCAGCTTTAACCTAAAATATATTTATGCTTTCGATGTGGTAGAATTATTTATTGTAGATAACAAATAAGTCAGTATTCGAGATGATTATTTTGATCAATATTTTAGCCTTGTTTTTGTTTATAACTTTTGTTGCTTACAAAGTAAGTATCGAACTAGTTTGTAGAACTAAAAGTCACAAAAAGCCTCAGTTTCATAGACTAGAGTACACAAGAAGTTCTTTGTCCTAGATGTTTATTTTATCAGCTTTATTGTTAGGTAAATAAATATATAAAAAAAACAAGAGGTTCAAATTCACTGTATAATATTCATCAGTGTTTCAACAGTACATTACTTTTTGTATTCGTGGTGTGTATGTGTGAGCATTTGAAAGAAGACAAGTGAGCGTATGTGTGGCATGGATTTAAAGCTTTACCCCCTGGACCTCAAAATTAGATAGGGGATTATCGGAACACATCCACCACCTGGCATTCTAAGCTGCGCAATTACTACAACAACTTTTAATCAACAACAGCCACACATGTGTCACATCTAGTCAGGAACCAGCCGTCTCACTCTTTCAGAATCTGACTAATAGTACAGTTAAAGCTACAGGCCACATTGTGAGCTGGATTCAGGACTTGCATCCAGGGTTACTTCAAAAATATTATGACAAAATAGTCTGCACTAATCTCACTAATTTAACAAATTCACAGAGCAAAACACAAAATTGCTGAAAAAATGAATACATGAACGGAACAAAACACACAATCGCTGAACAAAACTAAATAAAATGGACTACAAGTGGGATGGACCCTGACCCTGATATTTATGAAGTATCATCAGTATCATCTAAAAGGTCTTAGTAAAAACGATTCCAGTGATAAAAAGTATAATTTTCCTGTGATAAATATTAAGAAAGTTATGGACTATTATAACCCGTGAAAATGCACTAACTTGTAGTCAAACTTCTCAATACTCAGTCAGGACTAAGACTGTAAAACGGGGAAATATTCAAAGTTTTAAGTCACGTTTGAAGTGAGTGTTTAAGTCTCTCAAGAAGCTACATAACGTTGTCACTAGGAAGTGAAGGATCAGTGAAACATCGCACGTAAATTAAGCTCTAGACAGATGCATATGAACTGACGTGTATATTCTGGTGGTGGACCTGACACATAGATGTTAACAAATGTGATCTTAAACTAAAACACATGCTGAAATGATTACTTAAGTTAAGCAAGTTTTATTTCCTCATTAAATGTTTTCTGTTCGACTAATACAAAATGAAGTGCAAACTCAACTCCCAAGTTGTAACAATCTTTTTCATTTTATTGTTTTCGGAACAAAGGCTTTAACATTTTATTGGATAGTTTGTTTATATGTTCATAATATTCGCTCTAAAATGCCTACATGAGCTTTATTATATTCCTGCTTAAAGATCGACTCACACAAATCAGTTGCATCTGCGTCCGCTGCATTTATGAAGATGACACGGTCAAGTGAAGACATTCTGGAGAGACCAGGGTTACCGTACCAACCTCATTCTAATGGCAGTAGTACGAAAGTCTGGCAGCATGCACAGCTGCATACGTGTCGCTGGACTGACGCTGCAGGATTCGTTTCTCATATGTGTCACAGAGACGCTCGCCAACATCTTGACCAAAGTATTTAGATTTCGCCGCATCCAATTCAAAGATTACTGTTTGGACCAGTGTTGGTTAGCATCAACAAAATGAGCAATTATTCCAATCAATGTAATGACCTGATTTAGTAGAACATTTTGAAATAATAAATAATGAAAAAAAAAAGAGATACCTAGATTTGTTTGCAGACTTAAGTTGTTTGCATTAAAAAAAAGTTGTTAAAGAACATTGACATGTCAAGAGACAAAGTGGATCTGCTCACTGGAGGACAATGATAACATTGTTCATTGCAGGTAATCATTTTTAGTAAGCTGTGATGTGATGGTATGATATCATATGTGAAAGTGTTTCTCTGCGAAAGGTTTTGAATTTAGAAATCTAAATACACCAGAGTTTGTCTAAACTACTGAAAAAGAACAAGTAAGAATCTTTAACCTCTTATCAACCACTTGCCTCGAGAATCCATCGGCTTATCCTCTGGCCGGCGAGGTTCTGCCAAACATTACCACCACACACACACCAATGCCACACCAAACGCGTCCTGTTATCTAAACAAGCCTTGCATTCTCGTCAGTGGAATCGATTTACTGTCTGGAAGAAAAGAGAGACTCTCCTGCTCACAGATAAATGCAAACAGAGTCTTTTGATGGAGCGCCCAGCCTTGTTTACCGCCGCTCAATTTATTTAGCGACGAACCTACACCAAACACACCAACTACCCCCTGCATCTCATCCTCCTCTCAACTGCAACCGCCCCCATCTGCAAGAACACATACATTTACACACACAGACACACACCACACCCCCCCACTCTCTCCACAAACCCATGTCATTCCCTATCCTGTTTCATCCTGCTTTCTTCTCCACGTCTAGTGTCCTAGATCTGCGTCCAAACTGATTTGAAGCTTACTCGCTTACACAGACGCATGCCAAATATGATTCTTTGCATTCTGTTGTGCTTCTCAGCGGGCTCAAAAATTCATCACCACCCCACACCCCACTCTCAATCTTTCTTCTCACGGTGTAATGAACACCAAACGATGCCCTCATGAAGGTTGTCTCATAATGGGAACGAGTGCAAAACTTTTTCCTCCACTAATAATTCATCTGAGAATGGACAAAAATGTTCAGTAGTTGCAGCTAAAGAATGAGATAGTTGTTTTAATTGGACAAGAGGGGGGGGAGGGTACTGTAGTGTAAAAAGTAACACTATATCAAATCAAAGTTTTCCATTTGAATGAGATATGCGGAGATACAGCAAAACCCCTAATCGAGATATCTCAAACAACCGACTGGTGACAAAGCATCTTTGTATAGGCAATGAAAGACAGATCAGAGTGAAAGAAAAAACCAGCCACAAGCTGGTGATCGCCTGTTTTCATGAGAAAGCAAAGATAATGGTCCTATTGAGCGCGAAAATGTTTCTGCTTACAAATTATTATACATTTTTCAGTGGCTACAAACGGGACACCCGGGTGCTAATGAGGCTCGGGGAGGGCATTCATTTGAACCCTAAAGAGGTTTGAAAGAAAAACTGGAACAAGGAAAAGAAAGAAAAGACGAGGGAAGAAAGCAAGGATCAGAGGGAGGAGGTTGGCAGCAACTGTGTATGAAAATTTGGCGTCTTCAATACAGAAAGATAGCTTTGTGCCAAAAACAACCGCCGACTCAACTCCTCTCACTTTCTGAACATCAGACTCTGCATTAAACTCACCCACACGACCATTAACTACTTTTTTTCACTGCTGCGAAAATGTTTTTGATTTTCTAATGACCTGATGTTAACTTGAAAATCAAAAGAAAGAAGGAATAATTAGATTTACACGAGGCAAAAAATCTCATCGGCAGGACGGCAAATGTGTCTCGCTCAAAGCTGGAGTGAGCCAGAGTGAGCTGGCGATGCCAAGGCCGCGCTGTGAGAGGTAAATGAACCGGCATCCCTTCCTTTTTGGCGGACCTGCTAGAAATAAGTATTGCTCACTATGCTTCTCCTCCTTTTCTATTCCACAGCAAGGTTGGAACACCAGAGGCTGAGAGTCCCCAAAACAACAACAACACCGCCTGTCGGCTTTTAATTGCTTTCTGCATGCATTTGCCGTTTTCAATGAAAAAACTTTTTTTTTATGTACATTATTTACGAATTTATTACAAGAAATTAAACTATTTATTTGAATTTGAATATATTTTTAATTCTTATTGGAAGAAGAAGCATCATATTTCACAAATAACTCGTATAATTGATGAGTTTAAATGTTTTTTTGTGGTTAAAAGTATAAGAACTAACCACACATTTTTTTATTTTTACATAGACATAGTAATTCATATTCTGTATAAAAAGCTTGAATTAATTTGTAACGATAAAAACCCAAATTTAAAAAGAAGAAATTAAAAAGAAGAAAGAGATGAGCCATGATAATCTCAATAATCAATATGTTGTATATGTGAAACAGGAATAGCATTTGAGGGGGAAAAAAAAGGTTTTATATCATGGAGCGTTCAAGTTTCACATATGATTTCACTCGGATTATATGTCTTTCCTTGTATAATTTATTAGCTGTCAGGGTAGAAATATACCCTGGGATTTTCTTAGTAATTTCTGACTGTTGTGATCCTCAAAAGAAAAGCTCATCCAGCATGTTTTGGACAGAACAATGAGTCTTTGGCAAGCTCAGTGCTAGCCACACTTTTTATCAAAGCCAAAAATATTGAAAGAACACTTATACTCACTTTTTTCTTAATGCAACTATTTCAATAATCCCACAGTGTGTTTTACAACTTTCCCTGCTGCATGCTAGCAAAGGAGAAGTTAAAAAAAAAACAATACTAGTTCACAATGACTGTCGTTATGTCACGAGAGTCATAACGAGAGAAATATTAGAACGGAAAAGACGTTGTTTTTTTTTTTAAACACTTCTGGTCCTATCTGTCACTTTCACTCTTTCTGCATTCTTCCAACTAGTCCTCAATATTCTGCACAGTGCTAAACTCAAGAGGGACTTCTTTTCAAAGATTTTTCAATCTTTCCTGTGGTCAGCGAGTTGGCCCGAGATTGCGCCGAGTTTTCTCTTGGCTTTCTCACAGTGGCGTCCAAGATATGACTACTGCTCGAGCAGAGGAGAGCGAGGGAGAGGAGGGATCTGGCAGCAACAAGCATGGAAAGTGGAGTGTTTTGCGGTCATGGCAAAATGGCACGGTGAGCACATTTCACACCTCCCTCAGAGTAACTGCAAATTTCCTGTACTGCACTTTAGATTGGAAACACATTTGGAACATCTTTTCATGATCACACTTTCACTGCACGTAATAAATTATACATTCATAAAAATACTCAACTGTGAATGAAGAACGAACTGATCAAAATCTTGATCATTCCATTATTATTATATAAGTTGGAAATAAACATTTAATTAGAACAGATCAGTCAGATTTTGAGACGGTCCAAATAATATTCCATCAAAAACGTTGAACGTGAAGAACAGTTCTATGGGCCACCTTTGCTCGTCCCTCCTATAAATATTCTCATCAGCGACTTCTGGTTTGTCGGAACAACAAATGAAAAGGTGGCGAGCTGTGGTTGTGTGGTTGGTTCTGCTTCAGCTGCGGTGTGTCACGGCCCGTAACAGATCTGAAAGACTGTCTGGCTTCTGAGCAGCCTGACGGCAAGCCCAGAGATTCCCTATGGCAGCTTTTGCCACTCTGTCATAAACAAAACACAAGACGTCTTTCTCCTCTTCCCACAACCAACCGGGCTCAGGCGGTGCCAAACAGAACAATCACTTTCGCGGTTTCTTCTCCTTTCCAACACACACTCTTTCCCTCTCTCTCCTCGTCTACCGCTCGCTCAGGCTTCTATGTAAACAAAAGAGATCGTCAGAGACTTTACCTCTGTGAGAGTGACAATGAGGATCATGTTTAAGGAGACAAAACGGGATCAAAGAGGTGCCGGAAAGACAGAAAATGCTAAACCTTGACAAAAGGCAAATCAAACAAAAAAACAAACAAATAGCAACAACTTGTCATTAATTGCATAATTTGAGGGGAACATATTGTGGTGAGACAAACAAATGACAGACATCACAGGAATTAAAAACTTAGGATGAACTTTGGACAGTTAATTATTATATATTTTATGGTTCTGCTTTTTAAATGATATCAGATCGGTTCTAGCGTTACTGGATATTTTATAGTAACACAGTATTAGGCACAGTGAGAGCGAGTTATTCAATTGAAAGCCACTCCATGCAGCTGCTACATGATTTACAGCTGCTGACTAACTTACTGAAATAATCATTGCTGCACATTTAGCAATTGAAGAAGTATTTTATTATCTGTAAATTATGATATGAAAATATATATATATAATGTTAAATTATGATATAAATATATATATATATATATGTAAATTGTGATATAAAATATATATATTTAAATTATGATAAAATATATATATATATATATATATACACACACATATATATATATACACACGTCTGATTCAGAGAAAAATCTGTTGAAAAAAATTGTTTTCAAAACAATGTTGCCAGGCTGACGGTTGTGTGTATAGTGTGTGTCTACTTGGGTCACGTCAGAACAATGTGTGTGGAAATCTACATTTGTAAAGCACAATATTGTTGCCCTGAAACGGATTTGTGTGTGTGATAATGTGGCTGCTACATGATACAAAAATGAGGAGCACATTCCAGTTGATAAATTTGGGCCATCGGCATGTTTGTGTTGGTAGCCAGCACATGACAGTGTGTGTGTGTGTGTGTTTGATTGTGTGCGCGTGTGTGTATGATTAGATGTGTGATTAGGTGTATGTATGGTGTGGTTGTGTGTATTGTTTTAAAATGGAAGAAAATAACAGCGTCTGCCGTTTGTGTTTGTAATGTACGCACACAAGAGTGTTGTGTAAAATGTTTGGCCTGATGCAAGCATGCGTGTGTCCGGGATAGTGGCTGTTTGTGATACCAGACCATGCGCCAAAATGTATCTATGGCACTCCTTGGCTCAATGTCCACACCGTGGGTGTGTATGTGGGTGTGTGTGCGATTGTGACAAAAAAAGCTGTTGGTGTGAAAGTATGCCTTTAAGATGACTGATAATTTTCCATCTTGCTTTTTAACATTTTTGTTTTTAAATGTCTTTATTATTTTATGGGTAACAAAAGCTTTAATTATGGCTGAAAATAAAGTGTGTAACTGGGTTGGAACGGCGCGAGGGTTCCTAAACACCAAAAACATGCCAGTGGTTTCAGACACACACACACTGGCCTGGACTTCAATGCTGACATTATTCTCACAAAGTATACATATGTATAATCTTAAAGAAAAGAAACATGCACGCAGATCTAAACATAAAACACACACATGCAAATGATACGAAGCCACAAAAAGCTTTGTGTTAGAACAGATTATATGTAGAACACTCTCAGGTGCCTTTGACACACACTCGCATATTCTTTTTCTCTTTTTTGATAATGTTGGACGATGTAAGCCATGACAATAATGTACATATTAATGAATAGAATGGATTCTACTTTGGAATTAAATGTATAAATCAAATATAATTAAAAAAATATATATATTGTATAAGATAATGATTTACAAGTAAAACAGGATAATATAACTAAACAACTATTTTATTATAATTAATCTCAAGTGTGTATTATTTATGTCTTATGTGAATTTTAACAAGCTTAAAAGTTTTTGTCAGTGACATACACAGGCAGTGTCATTTGAGCTGTTCGTCATTTCCCTTCAAATAATCAAGATTTTGTCACGTACCTGGCGTGTGGACGAAGTAGGCCAGGTAGAGGTCCAGCTCCTTGACAGACACTCCAATGTGGTGCGGCTGAACGCAGAGGCCCGGATTGGTGCACTGAGGCGACTTGACCAGTCGCTCGCCATCCGTGCTCTCCAGGGGGCTGCCCTTGAACAGGATGACCATCACCAGGTCGAGCCGCCACACCTTGTCGGCCTGGCGCAGGCAGTCGATGCGACGGATCTTGCCCTTCTGGTCGGGGTTGGACAGTACACAGCAGGGGGGCTTTTTCCCAGTGATACTGAGCACAAAGTCCTCGCGGAACTCTGGCCGGATGTCCTTCCGGAGCTTGGCCAGCAGGCGCGAGGCCCACTTCTGTTTTATCTCTGGCTTCTCTCCCAACAGTTCGTCCTTCACCGCACGTTCCTCCTCCTTGGACATACGCTTCTCGTGCTTCTTGAAGTATTTGCGCTTGCGGGCCTGCAAGTTAAACCAGGTGTAGGCGAAGGCTCGGACGTGGGGCAGGAGGGCCTCGATGAAGGGGTGGAATTCATCCTGGATGAGAGAAGAGGACGGGGGGAGGGTGGAGGATGAGAGGGAGGGTGGGGGGAAACAGGACGAGGCGTTGGAGAGAGACGGCGAGAATGGGGGAGAGAAAGACGGGGAGAGTGGGAGCAGGGGTGAGGTGGGATAAAGAGAGGAGAGGCAGTTAGCACCAGCACGCATCATGGTATAACGGCGCCCTCTCTGTATGAGTGTAGAAAGAGAATGAGCAAGAGGTGATAAGAAAGAGAGAGGAAGGAAGAGAGAGAGAGAGAGAGAGAGAGAGAGAGAGAGAGAGAGAGAGAGAGAGTGTTTGACAGGCGCATCTCAATGAAGGATGCATTTCACGTCAAAAGACTTATGTGATAATAATCCGAATAATACCCTTGATTTTTTTTTTCTCTTATACAACATTCTGTGGTTTTAAAATATGTTCACATTTTGGAAATAATTACATTTTGAAAAATACCGCCTTTGTAAATTATATAAAAGTGAAAAGAACCATAGTTGTTATACATTTAAATAACAGATCAACAATTATAAAATGCCATTTACCATATTTCTTTCTCATCATAAGTTCCCTCAGACGACAGACACTTAAAATCACCAAAGCAAAACAAAAAATATCATAAAATTCTCTTTTTTATAAATTTAACAAAACTGAAGCAGAGAGGTCCAGTGAAAGCAGCGGGAGGTCAAATTCTGTAAAAAACAGTTTGAATAGATTCAGAGTAAAAGCAACACAGGAGACAAAGTTGAGGTGCTGCTCACAGGCGCAACCAACGGAAAAGATCTGGGAGCGTTTAAAGAATGTATCTGAATGAAACAATGTCAAAAGCAGAAAAAAATTATCAGATAATTCAGCAAAAGTGTTAAAAATGAAAAAAGAAAACTGCGTAAAAACATCTCGAAGAAGCCTAGGAAAAGGCTTGGCAATGCGAGGCGTGATATTGGATGGATCCTGGGGTACACAAGATCACAGATTAGGGAGATGGAAAAGGGGGGTGCAAAAAGAGAAGAAGAAAAAAAAACAAAAAAAAAACAAGAGGACCAAATCAACGTTGGAAGAGTGTGCGCGACCACTGGCAAGCCCAAGTGCTGCTTCTTTTTCCCCCTCTTTCTCTCCAACTCGGTCTCTGTCTTTCTCTTCCTCTCTACTTTCCTTCTCTAACCATTGACTGAGTCCCTGCCAACATGCAGAGGGCCCACCTATTTGGCACTAAGACTCAATGAGCCCAGCCAATACAGACGCTTCCAGCACAGAGAGGGAGGGATGAGAGTGATGGCTGAGGGAGACGCAGCAGAAGCAGGGGGGTGAATGGCTGGTGGTTGGTGGCTGTTGGTAGGAAGAGAGTTAAAGTGACTGATGGAGAGAGCGATGTCTGTGTGTTCGGTGCCAGCCGAGGGCTCGTCATTATCCCAACGAAACTTCCATTCTATTACAAAAAGACAATTTATATGTCGAAAAAAAAACGGTGAAAATGTTGTTCTCTATTTCCTTGCAATGCAACCATCACTAAACATCGTGGAACCGGCTGGTTCTGGATACCACCTTCCACTGTGTCTCCTGCCCCCCTCCTACAAGAGCCCTCTCTCCCTCCCTGCTCGCGTTACACCACCTTGGCATGGGATGGCATGAGAAAACACAGGCCCAAAATCCCACCAGACCCTGGGACCAGCAGCTGCTCCTGGATTTACCACACAAACAAAGAGAGGAGGGGAATGAAAATGCCCATTAACCTCCAACAAAAAAGTAGCGTGCTCTCCTGTTTCAAAATGCATCCTCGTATCCAAGCTGGCTCCTTCCTTCCACTCGCCTGTTCCTCCCAACGTCAACACATTAAACCAGATTAAAAGTTTGTCAGTAAACTAGCACGTAGCTATTGGATACACAAAAAACACTCAGTATGTGGAGTTGACTCATTCACTACTCTTCTGAAAGAAATCCCCAAAATATTTTGGTACAAATTTTTATATTTGACAGATGACAGTATCTGTGGGGAACCCTGATCAAGTCAATCAAAGCGGGTTTTTTTTTTTTTAATTCTTCAGTGTCATACAGCCAAATATTCAGAAGGATACATATGGCTAGCAATGTTTCCCAAAAAAGCTAATTTGTCCGGAGGCAAAGTTGGTAGTCCTGCCATTTCATTGTGGGTGAAGCTCCCCGCTATGCAGAGGGAGAGGACGTCTGTGAGAACACCCAACAAAAGCCAGAGCACTCTGGTTGGCGACCAGGACCAACAGACTGAGCCTGGCCTGCTCCCTCTGTCATCATCTGACAGAGAACCCGCAGCCTGGCCTGAGAGCTCTTGCACTGACTGGCTGGCAAACCGGCCGGGAGGTTGGCTGACATGCCGGGCGGGTGAATGGCGGCTTGGCTAGAAGGGAAGGTAGCTCGCTGGCTCAATGGATTTGCTCGTCTAATACTCCTGCACGGATGGGAAGGGAGGTGCAGGCCCTGTCTGGACGGGGCCTAGCTTGGATTTCAATGGATGACTGCCTTAATAAAAACACATGTACACCAAGATAAAAAAAAAAAGACTTGTTATTAATCACAGCAAATTAATTTAGTCCTATCTATCAATCATCTCTCAATAATCAATCCATCCTACAATACTATGTGACATAATACTTTTTCATTTTAAATCAACTATGAGGTACCTTGCATCAACGAACATGCCATAGACAGGCGCCACAACTATAGAGACAAATATATTTGATTATGTATGTATTTATTTGTGCAACGGATCAGAAAAACAACTGCTGAGAGAGGCGTAGTACAGGCAGCGTGTCTCTCAGTCCAAACTCATCTTATCTTTTAGAAACACTCTTTCTAAACGACACGCGTCTACGTGACTCCTTTAAAGGAGCAGCGACAAGAGGAGTGTATCAGCACGTACGCGCGCGCGCTCACACACACACACACACACACAGATCGAGCCGCGAGCGAGATATAAACATGCGCGCGCACACACACACACACACACAGTGAATTTTCGCTCTTTCGAAAATATTAATGGAAAGTAAAATATATCTGATTTAAAACACGTAAATACTACGTAAATTCGTTCGCACGTTATTTAATAAAGATCACGAAAGCTGCCATGTCAGCACAAACTCCCATTCATGTCATCCTTTTTTTTTAAACTGTCAAATAGAAAGACAAAATATAATACTTTCCCGCTATATTTCATTTTGTGCACGGATCCATTTTCACACGAGCAGCCGCAGGTTTCTGACGTTTATTGACCGACAAGCGCAATATTCGTTCCGCTGTAGGGTTTATTTGTCTTCCAGAGAATGAATCCTCGTTTCGTTTGATATGGAAGAGTTAAGTTATAGTCAAATTGAAATGCATATTTGCATGAAATATGAAAAGGAGAAACAATGCTTGACTTGTTTGCTTCATTTGGCTGCGGGCCTGCAGCACTAGCGTGCAGGGTCACAGCACTGACTAGTCAGAAAGTGCGTCAAGACATTTAGAAGAAAGTAAACCTTGCCCTCGGGAAAAAATATTAAATTAAACTTGAGAATTTCACCGATAGTAATGGGAACATACTCTTTACAGGAGCTTTTCAATGAATTGAGAAAACCCTTCACCTAGTTTTCCTGAATTCTGATTAACCCGATAAATTCAGGATATAATTTCAATTTCCTTTTTTAACGCAATCAAATGTAATTCCAAATGGTTAAAATCAAATAATTTAAAGGATTAAAACAGAAAAGGAGAGGACACATGATAACAACAATCATCTAAAATCCGAACATGTATTTAGAGTAATAGTATTAACTTGTCCCTCTCTAAGTTAATGCTGGGCTTTCATGCAAACGTGGTGTTTCTTGTATGACTTCCAAACATTTATACTTTCACTTCAATATCTTAACATTATAAAATTAATAGTTAAAAGAAGGTGTGATACAACTTTCTAATCTTTAAATAAAACAGAGGAATAACTTTTCAATATTGACTTATAGGGACTATTCGATTTTTTCCACATTGTGTCATATCCCTTTAACACTTTAGCATGCATGTATAAAATAACTAAATTAACAAAGTAAAAGTAAACAAACCGTTTTATTTAGTGCTGAAACCTTCCATTTAAACGAGCCATACAAAATAAGTCATTTACAGGATATAAAATAAGTGAAAGCTAATGAAAGAAGCGTGTAAGGACATGCCACGGATGGAATTCGTCTCCGAAATCTGCTGCATAAGATCATCATTTTACCAGTGCATCGGATCATCACGCGCACTTGCTTCCAGTGGCCCCGCAGTGAAGAGAATTTCCTGAAGCTGTTTGTCCAGCATGTGGTGATTAAATAAAACAAGCCTTTGGTTTCATCAAAATGCAGCTCAGGCTTGGTTATGGTTTAGAAGAAGAAAGACAGGTTTGTTTGGGGCTAGTTTTCCTGGCTTTTCACCAAGTGAAAGTCCTGTTGTGAGGAACTCTAACTCAAATCAGTCGAATATGATCCATCTAGAAAAGATTGCAGGTTTTTAAATCCACATAAATTATGTTTATCTTCATATTTCAATGACTTGTTCTCCCATTAGACCCGTGTACATCCACTTACAAGTTCCAAACCGTCAAACAAAGAGCATTGCCAATTCTTCCATTTCTATCCTCCAACTATTCTCCCACTTGCATGATGGAAAAAAAGTTTCTCACTCTGTCTCTCTTTGGCACAGATTGATGTTAAAAATGTGTCTGTGCATCGTTTGTAATTACGCCTGTTTACACACTGAAGCATTACTATGTGTGAAAGTCTGGAAGCCATTTGTGGCATGAGGCTAGTTTAAACAGCTCCAGAGACAGGACAGATAGAGCTGTTACGCTTCTGACATCACTGCTGACTTGAGTCATTTATACAGAAATATATTTCCATGTTTACACTATGGGTCTGTCTGGGCAGACAGTCACAGCCTGGGATTAAAGATAAGATCGAAGACCAATTTCTTCACTCCGCTTTAGCGCTCACTCGTCCTTCTAAACATTCCACAGTTGTTCACTATTGTTTATAACAAAATATCTTCTACGCACATTTCAACAAGAGACACAAAGGGGGTTTCACTGAATCAACTCTTCAAGGGAATGACAGAGGTAGATATCTGTGACTCATGAACACTTGATCTTGATAACAGGATTGTCAATCAGAAACAACGTGCCCAGCAGGGAAGATGTTTGCGATTCTAGTGAAAGTGTAGGAGTCTTATAGTATACAAATTCATTCAATGCAGACAGTTGTTTGGCCTGAATTGCATGTGATGATAAAGTAAAACTAAGTCCTTTAGTCCAACATACGTAAACAGGCGCAGACAAAGAATTGCTCAAGGATCTAAAAGGACAATAGACCTTCCTGATGACGACAATATGTCAGCATGTTTGGGCTTCAACTGCGCTTGGAAGCGGCCGACTACTATTTTCTGACTCACTCACCTTAGTTGCCACTTGCCAATGACACGCACCAGCGGGCGGAGGCCTCACCGTGAGCAAACACGGCAAACTAGATCCACTCTGGCCTTCATGACCCACTCGTGAGCGCTCCATCTCTGTCTTACTTCTGCTTTCTGCCAGTGAAGGAAAGGTGCCAGCCTTTTCCCTACGGCGGGCACTGCGCCCTCACACTTTTATTAGAAAGCAGCGCCATTACTCCAACTCAGGCACTCACCTTCCACTCATCAACGACTTGATTTGCTTCATTCGCCAAAAATTGAAACGCCATCTCCTTATATTTAAATAATTGAGTGTTTTTTCGGCTGCAGCCGGACAGATGGACAGGTTCCGTTTCCCACTCCACACTCTGCCGGTGAAAGACTTGCAGAAATATTTCTGTTCAAACTTATTGTTGTGGTATCACAGGTTTTATTCCACTATTGGGAAAGTATTTTCAAAACATCATATGATAATCTCATAAGTAAATATGAATTAGCAATGATACAAAACTAGTCTGTAATTTGCAATGTCAACTCATTCATGATCCTCTACAGGGTCGTTCGGGGTAAAAGCCAAACTCAGGGAAACCGGAATAATGGTTTGCTCACATGGGGGTTCTTGGGATTCACATGCATGTTTACCTTTAAGAACTGGAAGACTGAAAATGTCAGCAGCATGCTTGCCGGAAGATGACAAAGCAACACTGACACTCAAGCGAGCGTGTCTATGAGTGCCTCCTAAAAGACACATTGAAGCTTGAAGATTTAACTCGGCTTATCTTTCAAGCAGCCGCCTGCGCTGTTTGGCACTGACGGAGTGAAATAGTGCCCACTCCCTGTGGCATGATATGAGCTGGGTCTCTGCCTGTGCCCCAGTGAGTCAGCGGTGTCGAGGGTTAAGGGTGAATAGCTTCTCCGAGCGACATGGATCCCACTTGGGTGACCGCTGACGGGTCTTAGACTTCGCCACGCTTGACATTTTCAGACTGGGGGGGTAAAAATGCTTGAAGTGACGGCAAGTCAACCTTGACTGGCAGTGAGTTGGCAGCAGAAGGGTTAAAGGTCTCCCTGCCCATTTTGAGTGGCATTCGCTTCAGGCCAAACACCCCGCTGAGCTGGAAGAAAGCGGCCGAGGACACAAACATGCAACGAAACAAAGAGCTCTCACACAAAGACTTGCATTAACACATTTATAGCGGGAGCAACATTCATCGTTCTCCTTCGATGAAGACCACCTTTTTAACGTGCGTCCATCTTTGAGACCGCAGGTGTAAACCTTAGGCAGATTTACCAATAAAAAGTTTCAAAGCGGCAAACATTGGAAAAGGTTTTACTTCTTCTCTTTTAACTTCACTATAGAGGCAGCGTATACTTAAAACCCAACGACTTCCAAATTAAATTACAGCTTAACTTTCCTGCCATCAGGTCTCGTGTTTTCATGAATACAGTGGATGTCTTTTCCATGTACAGTCTGGCTTTGCACTGAACACAGCAATGTTTATCAAATGTAAGCAAGACTATGAAACACAAGTCAGTCTACATTTGCAAAACTGCGATTGTATGAAAGATACTATCATGGGAAAGTGAGCCAGAAGTAGAGAGTTGGACTGAAAGTAGAGAGAGCTGCCACGTCAGATGTTGCCGAGACATCTTGGCTTTCAGGATTGAAGCACACATATGATGCACTCCACACACACACACACACACACACACACACACACACACACACACACACACACACACACACACACACACACACACACACACACACACACACACGCACACAGACACGCACACACAAACGCACACGCACCCACACACACACACACACACAAACACACTATGAACTTTAAACCTCACATAGACGTACTTGACGTAGGCAGCATATATTCACTCCTTACACTTGTTGACTACAATTATATTCATATAACAATTACGATGCACAAATGTTTTCCATTTTAAATAGTAAACTCAGCTTTAGTTGACGCTTTTAATTATTATTTATTTATTACAAACATGATATATCATTCAACCAGATTATGAGGACAGCAGTATGTCCTAGAAAAAGCTTTATAGAGATAAGAGAAAAATATACACTTCCATCTTAATTACTTATTCTCTCTTAGTACTATCAATTTAATTTTGTATATTTTCATTTGTTGTCTTCCTTTCACACAACGATCGCATGCAGTAACCTTAGAACTCAACTACCAAGAACTTTTTTTTTTAAGGTCAAAAAGGAACTTGAACAAGTACCCCAAAAGCATATGCAATATATAAAAAAAGGTCTGAATATATACCAACCAAATATGTTTGAAACACAAACAATCTTTCTTGTATTCTTTTAACACAAAAACATGTGACAGAAACATTTTTAAAACCAGCTTTTCCCTCACATTACATTAGAAACCTAATACCTTAAGTATTCCAGACTGTGAAGGAGGAGAGGAGGAGTCTGAGGAAGAAAAGGCCATGAGAATAAAACAGTCAGGTAATGGATTAGCATTAGGATAGAGAGAGTTTGCCAAATGAGCAGCTTTCCACCAGACAAAACCTGGCGAACAGTGAAACTGTTTTAGAAAAGTGTGAGCTGTTCTCAGGGGAGCCAGTGAGGGAGTAAGTAGAGTGGCTTTTAAGCTCACTAAATCCAACATATCCCAGATAAGACTGAGGCTCTTCCTACTGAAATAAAAGAGAAGAGGCTAGTGGCGGCGGTTGGTGTCTATAAAAGTAAGAGGAACATTTTAGAACGTGATGGAATTAAGAGCAAACCAGAAGATCTAAAATGGCGAGTGTCAGGTCATATAGTGATAAAGTGTAAATCATAACACAAAAATAATTTCCCTTCATGAGATTTTCAGCTTCACAACAGAGATAGTCATTTTGTTTGCTACGGTGATTAAAACACATGATGTATATCAAATAAATGACAATGTATCATGTTAATGTGTGCTAGTTAGTATCAGTGCTAACATTCCTGGACATGTAATATGTGACAAACACACATGTATATATCATAATTACTAATGTGTGTATATTTTTTGGTTCATTATTTTTACCAACTTTGACCAAAATTGTGGAGAATATGAGACAGTAAGTGAACAAACATCATCTTGGTTTATTTAGCATCTAACTGCCTGTCTCCCCGTCCATCCATCCATCCATCCATCCATCCATCCATCCATCCATCCATCCATCCATCCATCCATCCATCCATCCATCCATCCATCCATCCATCCATCCATCCATCCATCCATCCATCCATCCATCCATCCATCCACCCACCCACCCATCATCCATCCATCCATCCATCCATCCATCCATCCATCCATCCATCCATCCATCCATCCATCCATCCATCCATCCATCCATCCATCCATCCATCCATCCATCCATCCATCCATCTATCCATCCAGAGAAATTCATAACATCTAAATATAAAAATAAATATGCAGAACCTGTTTGACCCAAAACAAAGGGGGGGAAACCTTTTGGCTGGTTTGACGGCAAGTGTTTCAGGTCAGTCTCGTGTGCTGCTGATGTGTTCCCCAGTGTTTCAACTCACTTCTTGTCTTCTTAAGCTTTATTTAGCATAATATACACTCTTTTTTCCCTCTTTTTCTCTCGCTTTCTATCACTCCCCGCTGGACGCCCCCAGTGCCAGTTAGCTCACCACAAGCCATAGGGAGGACCACAAGAATGCTTAAATCAGCATAATTAGGACTGTGTGTACTTTAAACACACACTTTCCCCCAAAGCCTGGACCCCTGCCACCCTCGCACCGCTGTGTGCGCGGCCGCGGCACGTCTCATTAAGTCAATAAACACAAACATATCAGCAGTTGGCCTCGCACACTCGCATTCTGATAAAACATGACACAGTTTGATCTTTTTGGACGTGCGGCTAAATGAGTTTAAAATGGAAACACTCCACTGTAAAGTTGCCTGTTTGGTTTAAAAAATGTCCGTAAGCGAGAGCGTTAAAATGTAGGCGTGAGCATTCTCTACAATAACAGCAGTCATCGAAATTGAGTTCAAGGTTTTAAACACACAAACATGTATGTGGCAGTCATTACAGGTCATAACAATCACACAGCTGAGATGATGACGCTCAACTAGTGTATACAATTTCCCATTTTAACAGAAAATATATAAAATGTTTTTTTTTCATTATTTATTATAATAATATGTATTTGTTTCTTTGAGGGACTAATACAAGTGGAATAGTTGTAAGCTAGTGCCTGTAGATTCTTTATTTGCAACACGTCGCAATATTCACTCCTGCTGGCCACTTCTGAGTGATTTGAAAAACAACAACTAAAACATGTTGAGAAAGAGAGAACATGACAATCCTTTTAGAATATAAAAGTAATTTTTTGAATACTACTGCTCACTTTCCCCCACAATTGTGTGTGTGTGTGTGTGTGTGTGTGTGTGTGTGTGTGTGTGTGTGTGTGTGTGTGTGTGTGTGTGTGTGTGTGTGTGTGTGCGTCTCTCACACAGTGGAGAGCAACTCTAGAGCTGACACCCATGAACTTCAAAACACAACACAGCAATGTGGAAGTGAGGAACCGAGGCCAACAATGAAGCCATCCAATAAAAACAATGCAGTCCCTCAAACTCTCAGCTCCTGAAGAAGCTCCTACTGCAAAGAGAGCCAGCTCCTGTACAAACACACACTAAACTCACTGACACTGCTGCCGAATGTTCCTCCTGAAAGTTCCCTTCACATGATCCGGGCAACACTGAGGCCTGCACTGACGGCAGCCACGGATTATAATTCAAATTATTATGAACCATATTTATGTCATGAAGTATTCACATAAAATAGAAAACAACATGATGACAACTCAATATGTTGTCGTGTTGACCTTGTGTGTTACTGTTTATGTGGGTGCACACTTGACAAGCTTGACACACAGGCCGCTCGCTGTCTAACTCTGTCTGTGTTGCACACACTCATAAAAACACCCTCCTCTGTTTGTGAGCGCACACAGCTGTGGATCTTGCACCGGGTTCACCAGAGGTAAAGATATGATATGTTACGCAATAGGCTATAGATTTTTCCAGCGCTGGCCACCGGCCAATGATCGCAACCACATGGAGAAAAGGGAAGAGCGCAGTGAGTGAGAGTGGGATCACAGAGTAGCACACACTGTTCTACAAAAACACATTCACTCGCTGGACTGCAGGACTTTGGCTAAGAGCAGGTTATTGTTAGATTGCATGCGGTTTTACTATCTGATGCATTCCACACACACTGATTCAGAAACCTTCTCCACCATCATTATTTATGGATTTTTACCTCATTCATCACCACGTTTGAATTAGACTAGTAAATAAATATTTGATTTTTCTTCAGAAAAAGATTCTAAACTATAAACTTATTACGGTGTAACACACTTTATAACATGTTTACATTATCATTGGAAAACAACAGTATATTATTTCCCTTCAACGGGAAAGAATATACTGTTGACCCACAACTATGACCCACAACTCAAATAAACTGTATTTGTCTGTGAATAAAATTGTCGTTGTATTTTGCTACTGCCGTTGATATTTCAATGAAGTACATGAATGATTGGTTCTCTCTCAAATCTGCATCAAGTTATTGATTGCTACAGCATGTAAAATATATTTTGTGGTATTTTGGAGGTTGCATTTGTATTTGTTACTTGTTTATTTAGCACCGAGCATTACTACTCGAAGCTACCATTCATTTTTGGTTGTAGTATTATAGTTATAACAAATATAAAGTTTTCTACGAGGGAGAAAATTATGTCCCAAATTATAAAAAAAAAAATGCTGTGCAAGCCAGCTCTGCCAAAATGTGCTTTCCATGCTTTAAGCACCGTTTCAAAGTGGGCACTGGTATGGTAAATCCTCAATAATACCATTTACAGTCGTCCCTTTCCATATCGCGGTTCACCTTAGCTTGTCTCTTTGCATACAGTACTTAACATATTGTAGAGCTCCTTTGTAGTTTTTATAACTTGAAATACTAACTGATGCACAAACCAAAGCAAACACCAAACCTGAACTTACCCAACATTACGGTAAACCCCACTGTTAAAATATTTAAATTCCGAGTCGTTGATTCTATGTCTAAATGCTACTGTATGAACCCGCTAACTGTGAATGAATCTTTAGTTTAGGATGAAAATAGAAGGAAAACAACGTTACAGACGAGGGTGGCGAATCAGAGGAGCTGTTATATATTTCACACGAAAAGAATACGATTTTCTCAAGAGTGCAAAGAGGGATTATGAGTCCTCTACATGCATATATGTTGTTTATTGCATGAGGTTTAAAACAAGGGACCACCCTTATTCCAAGGTGCAAAAGTACAAGCTACATGGGCTGACTCTGAAAAACACCAGATTTTTATTTCAAAGGTACACAACGTAGCTTGCCCAAGACATGGCAAACTGTAATAAGCAACAATGATTGGGACGAACATCTTCAACATCTCTAATGTGCTCATACGACAGATATTTCGTCTGAGACGGCTTCCAAAAGAAGACTTGGAAGAGTCAGCAAGAGCAGGCCAATCTGTTACTCATCAGCCTGTCAAGATGTTCCGCCGAACGGTTTGGTTATTTACTCGCTGTGTATGTACTGTGCATATGTTAATAGAACTTGGTGCATTCCTTGTTTAAGCCATGTCCACATTCTCGCGTCTGGATAAAGACGGCAGACATGCTGTTCACACGCTAGTCAGAGAAAGGTTTTCACAGTGCCCTAGATGGTGCTCATAGAGTTTCTCTTTTAATTGGGCCCTTGATGCTGAACATAGGGTGTACTTCCTCTAATTAGCCATATCTATAGCGTATGTGAGAGTGTATGAATGCATGCATGTGTAAAATCCTCTTTTCAGCAACTCTAAACTAACTAAGAGCTTTAATTTCACGCTAGGCTGCATTGTTACACTCTGTGGGGTTACCCTACCACAGAAAGCCTCTGGGAAAAATGAAAAAAAATTAAAATAAACAAAACACAGTAATTCCTGGCGGCGGCGGGGAGGGGAGCGAAGCAGTGGGTGACGATCAACAACAACAAGAAATGCAGCTCATCCTTCAACAATGCCCATCTCTTTCTAACCGTCACGTCTCTTTTTCGGGAGCTAATGAAGAAGGCCGAGGAGGAAGAGGAGGAGGAAGGGTAATGTGACCTCTCAGACGGCTGCAGAATGAGAAAAACCTGCTTTTTTCCCCAAACTGAAAGAAAAGTTAGGGATATAATGATCGACGGATTATTCATTGAGCTGCTCCTGAGCACTAGATAAAGAAGGACGAGGCATCATAAGTGTATCGAATGTGAAGGTACTTCCTCCACTGACATAGATACTCTCACTATTGGCAGGGAAAGATTTGAACGCTTTTTTTCCATCAGTGTGTAACACTCACGCATGTTGTGTCTGATTGTGTAGTGCATGTGTGACTGTATCACAGCTACAGGGGCTTTCTGCTTCTCCTGGCCACAGATCAGCCTAAACCTAATCCACACTGGGAGGACCACGGGCATGAAGGCGATATCCACATGGATACCCACAAGTATCTCCCCATGCAGACGGCCATCCATCCGAGGGACAACCACCTATTACCCTGTTGTGCCAACTGCTGGGGTTAAGCTTGATAAATCCATTTTCTATGGGCAGTCAGGAAGACTGCGCAAATAAGAGATAAGCAACGGGCAGGATTTAATACACCTCCAAGACGAACTCACAGACTCACAAACTACACAAGCTACCCCTTGTTACCGGGTCTCGTGCGGCCTTAACATAAAGCATTCTTGTTATGCCGTGATGTATTCTAACGTGGAGTTGTTGTGCTCGCCACATCTCTGCCCACCGATCCTGACTGCGGGCCAAGCAGTGCATGGTGGACCTGGTCTTTCTCCAAAAGTGAGGATGAATAAGTAAAAGGAACACAATGTACCCCTGGGTCCCGCCTGCAACCCACCGCCTGCCTGCCTGGCGTCCTGGCACCAGCACCCGGCCATTTTTTATCCCTTCAAAATTTACGAACCTTGTGAAGTACTTTTTCCTTCCAAACAGACAAAAAAAATGTGTGCGAGAGTCAAAGTTAAGCCGAGAATGCCGTCCCACCTAAGTTTACATCACTGTACAGCCAAAGTGAAGCCAGAACCGAAGCAGACACTAGAGAGTTAGCGGGCCCCAAAAGCAAAAAAAAACGCCAATGAATAGCTTTTACAAAGGAAATACATTTTTTAAATATCATGAGTGATTTATGAATTAATATGTAATCATAACTGTAACTACATTTTAATGATGATTCTACTTAAATAATAATTAGTCAAAGCAGTTTTTATTTTTTCATCTTTTGATACAGAATTTATATTTGTTATATCAAAAACAAAAATATATTCTTCACAAAATAAGAAAGTAATTCAAAGGATTGCAATGAGCCAAGCAGTCGGATTTGTATTTTCTTTAAAAAAAAAAGCTGACTGAGTTAAAATGAAGGTGCTTCCAATACACACCAGCATTCGTCTCATTCAAAAGAAATGTTTTAAGGTTAGGAATCTAAAATATTTTATATGTAGTAATGTATATATTCAATGGTTTTTCAATAAAAAAAAAACAATAGTTCAAATTAAAACAATAAAAATAAGCTAAATCACCACTTTAAAAACACTAAATTAAATAAAATAAAAAAATTGTGATTTGTAGTCTTTCACTGAGTCATTTCATGAATGAAGTCACTCGCTATTGTCAAAATGTATAAGACATATATCATTCATTTCAATCGAAAGGATTTTAACAAAAGGGAATTTAGGAATGAACTCTCACAGTACGATCTTCACAATAAAGATTAATTTGCACACAGAAATTGAAACGGAGTATTCCCTTTATTTTTCCCGCTCGAGTTCTAATCTCCTTCGCGTCGCTCCTGCAGGAAAAAAAGGCTTTAAAAGTTGGCAGGAGCCCTGAGATGTTTTCAGGACAAGCGGGACTTAAGTAACTCGAGTGTGAAATTATTGATGAATTTCAACTTAAAGACGCATTAAAACGTCATGCTATTGCACCACGTTTCTTTTTTTGTTTTTTTTTCAATATTGCACCTCGTATTTTTCTGGCAACAGTGTGCGGCAGATGTGTCCACCTGGCAGGTTTCTTCAATAAAGTACAATAAGTTGGTTTGCTCTTGTTCTTGCGAGAGATTTAGGCAGACTTTGGAGCAAGTGCGGACGCCAGGATCCACAGTGATCGACACAACTATACATGAAGTAAAACATCACGTGGATCTTCTGCCAATTAATTTTAATGAACGGAAACTTAGAGAAACTCGACATGAGTTTGTATTTTTACAGTCGAACACATCGTCTCCAGTTGCACTGTTTTCTGGCAAAAGGACGAAGGAGAAGAAAATAGATTTGCACACATTTAAATCTTGCCTTGAATTCTAAAATAACAGCAATATTAAGGTGTGATGAAACGTGTTTGTGTGTCTTGTGAGTGACAGGAACACACACACACACTGAGGCCTGAAATAACACTGAGAGAGAATCCACGTTTTTTTCCACGGAGGTTCGACCAGCGGCACCAGGTTCTGGTGTTGCGCGTGTAATCCAACATTACACACACACTAGGTCCTCGTGTAAATGTGCTTTTTTTAAAAACTCAGGCCTTTACCTGAAAGCATCACTGAACCTTAAGCAGTCCAGGAATGGGAATTGCACGAAAGAGAATGAATTCATGTAAACATTTCATTATTGAGATAAGTTAATGCAACATATGTGATGTATTTTAATAATAGTGAATATCGCGCGACACGGGAAGAGCTTTTACTTTAAACGTTATATTATAAATGCGTGTTTAATTTAGTGACAAGCAGGTGATGAAATGTAACTCATTTTAAATGCGGAGTTGTGAGCTATTTTTTTTATACAGATGTACATTAAAAACAAAAGAATACACTAAAAGGTCAAGTTGAGTTTATTTAATAATGATTTTTTCCTTTTTATTTTTTCAGCAGATTCCGTTAATTTCATATTTGCAATGCGCCAATCATTGCACAGCAACAGATTATAAAAAAAAGCTTTAAAATTAGTTTTAGATCGTAGACATTTATTAATAGAAGTAGAGGAGATTATTATTGGAAATAAAATATTATTTCCCGAACATATTCCTGTTGTGACTCGGGCACCGTTCTTTTGCGAACAGGATCCGCACTTTGTTCACTTTAATTTCCACGACTGTCAACATTAAACGGATGATAAAAAAAAACGTTTTTATGAGGGCGACTTAATCGCTTTAAATCTTCCGATACATTCACGTTGACGGCTGGTAACAGGAGCTGACCCGGACGGCACACGCCCACTTTCTCCGGATCGAACTCTCCGGTAATAATCGCGAAATTAAAAATTCCGAATCTGACTTTCAAAGTGAAACGTGGATTGAGTGACAGGTCAGGGGGATCCGCTGAACCCACGGCGCGAAACACCCGGTCCACCCGAACCAGCGCGCGCAGAGAAACACGAGCGCCATTAGAAGAACCCGCACGAGTGGAAAACACACTAAAAACATGGGAGCGATTGAGGGAGACCCCGGGACCACTGCCACGAGAGGAAAAAGAAGAAGCGGGAGAAAGAAAGAGTGAATGCAGAGTGGAGAAAAAAAGGCAAGAATCCTGGTCCTTCAGAGGAACACATGAGCAGAGACGAGAGAGTCGGACAAGAACCTTCGACCGGCACCGGATCGCAGCACCGTCGCCTCAAAAGCCGGGACGTACCTGTGTCAGGCAGTACGGGGAGTACATGGCGGAGTCTACCGGTCAAATGTTGGAGTCGCTTGTAAAGTTGGATGAAGGTTCGCTGTGGCGCCGCATCGCAAAGCCGCTGTGGCTCCGTCCGCACTGTAACCCCGCCTCACTCACAGTTGGAGCGCAACTTTACTGCGAAGTTTCCTCGCTCGCTCCCTCCCTCCCTCCAGGACTCACACGGCAGAGAGGAATCCTTGCATCAAGTCCACGACATGAAGCGTCTTCAACCTCAACACACATCACTTTTGAATAAAATCCCTTCAAAGATGACGGCATTTACTTTTGCACATTTCTATCTTTGCATTTACCCCTTTGTATAATTCATTATTTAGTTATGATAATGCATGCGTAAATATACTTATATATCTTTTATAAATCGAACGTTAAAATAGGAAAATTAATGTACTATTTGTATTAGCGTTACAAGGAATTAAATAAATATATAAGGGTGGGACGTTCAAGTATCATAAAGAAAATCCCAGATCTTAACTTTGAAAAATAAAATATATTATACATGCATTTGTAACATATTTGAAATGTGGAAAATGAACAATACATTATATACATATTACATTCATGACGTTATTTTTGAAATATTGAAAATGAAAACAGAAAAGTAGAAATTCTATAATATATTTTTTGGCAACGTTTCAGAGATCATAAATAAACTCTATTACAGTAGTTTCAGTTTTTTTTATTAATGAGAATCATATCTGCTCTCATGATAATGATCATAACATTTGAATCATGATTTAAAAAATGGAAAACGTCAAACAAGTTGTTTTTCAAATAACCATAAAGGTATTTTCGTTGTATTCTAGTACTAGACAAGCGTTGTTATTAAAACTAACTCTGCTTTAGATCTACTTAACTAGTTAATAAGTCTAATAATGAAGCATGAAATGGGCTGTAGATCATATTCTACTCAAACTAATCCACACATAGTCGCTGCAAATTAAAAAAAAATAAGGATAATTTCTGATGCATTTTATTGACAGAGTGATGTGTATATTAAAAGGTAACCTAAACGTTAACCAAGGCGACGTGAATGTGTAATAAATGATGAAGTATGGTTAAGGTTTCTTTAGGCAGTGACAGGAGAATATACACGGCACAGCCGAGGACGCTTCCTGCTGTGATGCTCATAACAACAATAAATCGTATTCGAAACAGAACAAAAACCCTCTTGACCAGGACCTTATTTTAATAATCCAAATAAATCCGTGAGGATACGAGGAGTTCTGAATTTTCTGGTTGAGCGAGTGTCATTTCTTTCTGCTTCCAATCATGTCCAAGTCATATCCCAGTGTTCTGTGAGTGCAGCAGTAGACAGATGATACCTCGAATTGCACAACCAAGTCTAAGCCAGTTTCATTTAGCTTCCATTGTATGGAAGCGATCCTCTGTTTCTAATCAGGCCAGGCTTTATCCTCACCCGCTCCTGCTCCTCGGCCTAATCAAACTCATATATGCAGGCAAAGTGCTGGCAATTACATTTAAGCCTGCTGCGTGTGTGTGTGTGTGTGTGAATACAATTCTATATGTACATGTGTTGCTGTTTTCAAGTGAATGTGTGTGTGTGTGTGTGTGTGTGTGTGTGTGTGTGTGTGTGTGTGTGTGTGTGTGTGTGTGTGTGTGTGTGTGTGTGTGTGTGTGTGTGTGTGTGTGTGTGTGTGTGTGTGCACTAGGGTGCGGTTTTTGGGGTTGAAGTCACTCTAGTGCTTGGATGCCAAGTTTTTTTTTTTTTCTGGAGGATATGAAGCTGTGCAGCTTTATGAGACTTCAGCCTGTGTAGGATACTCGTCACAGACACATGTTCGCGTAATGTGCAGCACATGCACATCCAAACACAAACAACGCGATCCTCGGGCTCCACAACAACTGAAATAAAAGCGAGATGGTGTAGATACCAACTCCAAGAGCCAGTCAAGTCATCTTTCCAAACCACACCCGACAAGTCCACAAAACCCCCCAAAGGCTCAATATTTTCCCTCATTTTCCCTCTTACTCTCTTGTTTTTATGAAGCGCTCGGTCATGGCAACCCTTTTTTTTCACACTCTTTACTTCCTGACAGCATATTTACTACTATGTTACTACTATGTGTACTAGTTATATAAAGTACTAACAGCAGAAAAGGTAGTACTTGTAATTATGGTTAGATTAATAGATTGTATAAATATCTTATTAGTATATGGAATTCAGATTAGTAGCAAATGTAGTAGCATAGAAAGTAGGAGATACTACAGATGATAGTAGCAAGAGAACTTTCCATTGGAAAAGTAGTATCAACAACGGTATCAGAAACAGTCATCATCTAGTAGAGGTACAAGTGGAGGTGGATGTAGTAGAGGTAGCAGGAGTAGAACTAGTACAGTAGTATTTGGTGAACTAGCACTTTGTAAACACAGTAGTTGTGTGAGTTGAGTCAGGTGAAGTTGTGTATCGTCTCTGATAAGGCAGCATAATGTCCTGCTAGACCAATATTGCATTTCATTTAGCTACCAAAATATTTCAGTTTATTCACAGTTAAATATACTTATTTCAGTTGTATTTGATGTGTATCAACATAAACCTTTTTTGTAATAATGGTAAATTATAAACGAATTCCCTAGAACAAAAATGTCATGATTCTGCATGACTGTAATCCACAAAACATTAGTTGTTGATTTACTAACTTAATTGAACTAATATAAGCATACACTAAACAGAGAGCTTTGTATTAAGTGTGAAACAGGGGAAAATGTAACTTGTTTGAAAAGATACAAGAAGCTAACTTTACTGTACTTAACTAACATAGGTATTAGACCTTGGTTCTCAACAACGTGATTATTGAATTGTTTCATTGGTATTTTATAAAAAATTGAAAGTAATTAAACAATTGAAGTGCTTTATTTTAGAGAAATCTCAATGAATCGATAATCAATCCTCACAACATCTGTCAATGTCAACAAAAACATCACTGGCCAACTCTCCAGTGATCGACCTTCATGTTGTTTCAGTGTCAGCACTTTCTCACTTGTCATTAGAATCACTGAGGTCCTGTGTGCACAGTCAAGTAAAAAGAGTTAAATAACTCAGCAACTTGTGCAGGATTTACCATTTATCACATTCTGGTGATGAACATTATTTTTAACCGAAAGAAAGAAACATAGTGTGCTCTATGATTAATGTTGATTTTAGCATTTTAAATGTGTGCAGAGAAAACCAAAATCAGCTAAATATTGCACATACACAAAATTTACACATTTCTGTTCTGCTTTTTAATCCTAATTTGAGCCACAATATTTAAATTTCAAGTCTTTGTATCACCGTGTCATAACTATTTGGGCGTATACAGTGTTTATATATATACATACATACATACATACATAGGCACATAGGCTGAACGTACATTGGAGCTTTAAGTGGTGTGTAATTACTGACTGTATAATGTGAAGGAGAATGTTTACATTTATTTAGCTAATCTGATGTCATCGTTCTTTCACAGCAAAGCCAGATTACAACAATCCAGCACAAGGAAGGGATTTGCAGACGTTTTGGCCAGTCTTCTATAAACTCATAGTGGCCGCATTTCCCAGGTTTGTTTAGAAGCTACTATCTTCTTAGGAGCACTCTTAAGAACGCTGAGAAGGAAGGACGTGTTTCTCAGAGTTGCTCTTAGCTTGAGTAGAACCTTCCCCGAGAAGAAAGTGTAAGATCGAGCTGACAGCCTTCTTAGAAACCAAATGCTCAGTGATCACGCCCCATCAGGGACATTTATATCCTCCACTTTTCAAAACGATGGAAAAAAATGTTTAATTGCTTAATTTCTGCAGACAACAGGCACAAGAAAAAACTATATTTTATTCAATAACACAAAAAAGCTAAGAGTCAGCTTCTCTCAAGAGTTAATAAATGTTAGTTCTGCTGTACACTCTTTTGTAGAAGTGTTTCAGTTTCATTTTCCTGGTAAAAAATTGTTTTACCAAAGAGCTGCCGCCTGTGTAGAAGGAACACATGAGTGTGACTCATTTATATTTATACATAGTTGCAAATTAGTTCATTTCCAAGATTTTCATCAATATGCGTCATAAACTGGCAACATGAGGATATAATCATAAATGGTTAGATACATTCACGTAGAGTGGTAATTGAGTATTTGAATGGGTGTGGTGCTGATGAGACATGCACATTCAGTTGTTGTGTGTGTGGATGTATGTACCCTGTAGGAGTCGGACACGAGGAAACACTCGGGCATCCCTGGGCCTCTTGCTGGATCGTCGTTGACCAGGTAGGTGTCGGTGGCCTGAAAAGAGAAAAAAAAGTGAGTTTTTTCTTCATGCAACTATTCATTGTCCTCACTTTTTACTGTCTATTTCAAGGATTCTCGCATCAGAACCGCGTGGAAGATCTTGGTGAGTTAAAGTTACCCAGCAGAGCATCAGTCCAAACAAATGGCATCTTGCACTTTCCTTCCCAAGCCAAAGTGTCTGCAAGTACAAGTGTGTACACAGACATTTGTGCATTCAGGGAACTTCATCTGTATTCTGAGTCAGGCGAGCCAGGTTCTGGCAAAGCCCAGAGCTGTGAAATGGGCTCTTCTTGCAGTTCTGCCATTGATTGGATCAACCTATCCCGCTCGCCTCATCCAAAGGGAGTCCAAATCCCAGAACCACTGCGCCGTTCCGTGAAATCCCATTTCATTTCACAACTTTAGCAGATAAAGCAGCGTGCACACCCTCTCGCATCGTGCCAGCTTCAAACCCTGCCCCACATTTGTGCTGCTGGAAACACAGGGAAGAACGTTGACGTACGGCGATGTTAAACCTTCTCAAATGTATGGTCACAGCCTCCTGGAAATATAATCACCTGCATTTACTTTACTGTGTGAGTGCTCCCTGCTGTATACAGCAGCACGCACACGTGCATGCCACTGACGGAGACACACAGACACAAACCCCATAATAAGAGCCAGACGTTGGCAGACCACACAGCCATGAGTTGTGGTGAAAACAAAGGCTATTCATATCCTTCGCAATGAGAGGTCTGTACAACTCCCCCATCTCCCCTCCGAGCGTTTTATGACAGATTATCTGCTTCTGCAAACATTCCATTTCCCTGCAATTGTGCAACTTCCAATCAACTTTATTAGCATACAAACATATTTTTATTTCTCTTTAAAGAGGAGGGCTTAGCAGAGGGGAGGATTGTCCATTGTTGAGTCCACAAGATGAGCCAGTGGGCTCGGCCTGCAGATTAGACGTAAGACGGCGGCAGTACAAATCATAGAGTGCCAGACACAATGTGCCCCGACAACAAGACATAGAATGATGGCCTGGATCCACCACACCTGCGAGGAGGCTACGAACAACCAGCAGCCAGACAACACAGCATCAGGTGCGCTGCAGCGTCTGTCATTGGCCGCCACGGCCGGTAACAAGGTCAGCTGCTCCAAGAAGTCTCTTTTCATTGGATTAAATGATTCCAAATACTGCAGCTTGAAACTTCTCATAGGCCGAGAACAACCGGCTTTTTTTTTTTAACACACCTGCCTTTTAAAATGATTAGGATAAAGAAATAATTCATCACAAAGGCGAGGCTACGCTAATAGAAACGTTTACTTAAACCCACTGTTGTAAGACTCTATTAATCAGACAAAAGTCAGAAAAGTAGCCAGTGTAGGAACAAACATATAAAAGTTTCAAGATAAAGCTCCATATGAAAAAGATGTATGCGACAGAAAATATAAATGTTAAAAACAAAAGATTTATGGTGATAGCAAATAAAAAATATGAATAGTTTGCCATGCAGTTTTGAAGAAAATCAAAATGAATTAAGTTACATGCTCAACTTGAAACCTGATCTTAAGAAAAGAAAAGATAAAGCTTTTTAAAATATACTTTCCCCCTCAAATCGTGGGTGGTTCTATTATTACAGGTAATGTAATAATAATGTATTATTACAATAATGAAATGTCATTTTGTAATGTAATGTAATGTAATAATAATGGCCTGAAATGAGATCTATTAATATTATTAAAGCGTTGAATATTTATACTGATGTGACCGTATTAATTTACATGTATACTGTATGTATGTTTTGCAAATATTAAAGAGATATGTTTTTGAGTGCGTCTTTTTGGACGACAATCATTGAAATAAATATATATTTTGAAATTGGATTTTTTGGGTAACTAACCCTTAAAATTAGGATTTTCCTGAGGCAAATGAAAAGTAAAATTAAAATGTGTTAGTCTGTTAGGTTACCACTGTTTTTGTCAGAACTAGTGTGATTATGGCTCATCGAAGCTGTGGCCGTTTAAATAATCAGAAATCACAGATTTACGTCAGCAACTATTATTTGACCTCATCAAATTCACACTCTGTGTGTTTTATCTCCACCACAACATTTGGCTGGTGTTGCAGATATCCCTGAAAAACATCCTTTGAGTATATCCGTTATATTTTCTCTTGTGCACTATCCAATAATTGTCCACGGGCGGGATCAATACAGTGTTAGAATCGGGACCGAGACACCGATGTAAACATTCCTATATTGTTTAACCTCTATCAGTTTGCTCATTGTATATGAACCAGCCAAAACTGGATATTTAATTGCCCCTTTAATTTCCTCACCCACAGAAACAGGTGTTGTTGAAAATCAATCCGATTGTGCAACACAACTTACACAAAGCTAATGAACAGACTAAGCTCTGTACCTGCCACTGGGGAGGCCGGAACATTCTGCCTCTTTGTAGTAAACCCCAGAAAAACTCCAGACCCCCAAACACTATTCTCCAGCACAAGTGTATGAATTATATATCATGCTATATATACGGAGCATATGCCTGGCCCATATGGCCACCCCGGAGCGTAGAAATTCTCAAAGCCCTCCTTAATTAACATTTTAGGAGGAAGATTCGGAGGCGGGACATCGTGTCAGTGACCTATTTGGAGTCCATCATTGCCCGATGCAAATGTGCTAATTGGGACAGATTTCTCCGCTCCAGAATAGTAGAGGAAATACGGCCGAGGATTCTCTGCCTGTGTGACAAAGAAGACTTTCTCCCTCACTGTGTCACCATCTTTTCTTGGCTCTCTGAATATCTGTCTGCTGGTGTGTATCTGTGTTTTGATGACCATATGGCCAAATTCTTTAGAGGTGAGATCCCTGAAATCCTGCAAACAGACACACAATCGCACCCCCCCCCCCACCCCCACGGAGCTTTGTGCAAAAAGTCCCTGATGGTGGAATTTGTCATCAGATGGCTTCATTTTAAAGCACATGGCATCAAATCAATGATCTGGCCAGTTCACGTCTGCCTCTGCATCGTATGTATGGGCGTCATAAACACACATCAGTTCAATGGAAGCTAGAAATCCTCCATTGATTACAAACCTTTAGCAGATTTGACAAATAGAATCAGGGAAAGTGTTTTTTACAATCGAAAGAATAATACGTTGGGTGAAAATGGGGGGATGGGAAAGAGATGAGAGTCCAGGCAACCTGTGAGATGGCAACCACTTCAAAGCAAGCAGGCGTCACTGGCGATCTGTTCCACTGCGTGTGAGGGGTGTATGAAAGGCGGAAATGGCCGCCGTGTGAGCTACTGCCAAAGACACCTCAGGGGGAAACGTTTGGAAAAATATGATTTTTTTTTTTTTCTTCACACAGCGATCTCAAGGGGGTGATGAGAAAACCAGGAGAGTAAGAAAGAAGACGAGGAAACGTTGAAAACAAAGGCTGGGTGGATAAGAGCAGAGCGAGGATGATTATTTCTCTTAATACAAGGGTCCTCAAGGTTTTTTTTGGGTCAGAAGTGAAGCCAAGAAGCATTGTTTACCACTCTGTTGGCGTCAGTCCTCCACATTTTTACTACATTACGTATATGCTGGAGAATGAATGACACTGACGTGTAATGGTTTGATTGTAAGGAACACATCGCTGATAATTAAAGAGAACAGGTGCGGTGGATGTCAGAAGAGAAGTATTCCAACTATCAACACCTGTCCGTCCACCAAGATGTTAGCGGGAACTGGTTTGAACCGAACTCAAACAGAGACACACCCAGCACTCCACTTCTGGACTGTGGCCGCCAGATAAACTTGTGCCAATTGTGCCAGTGGACTTTGCTGCCGCCACCATTCATTTTCTCAGAGCAGCAACTCTCAGTAAAGGCACTGCTACGCCGTGAGAGTACTTTTTAACAATGGTGGACGCCATAATCAGCCCTTTTGTGTGGCACTAGGACTGATCTACAGAGAGAATTTCTTCTGATTCTCTGACACACATGAACTGGTTACTAAGAGCTAACGTGATAAAGTTAAAGTTACATTTAATTCCAAAGGTCTCCACGAGTTAAAAATGCATCTAATGAGGCACTGGCTTCTTCACCATCAACACACTTGGCCTCCAGACAATCCGCTCCTCAGCAGTTGGCATGTTTTCTTAAGAAAACAAGGGCAGTGAAACCAGGTGTAAGATTGTAGAGCAGGATAATAATAGCTCAGTCAAAAATCATTTTTTGTTTGGTGGTTGAGTTATACTAAGTAGACGAAAAGATACAATAGATGATTGACAGCGCGCCTCATAGGTATGTCAGGTAGACATACATCTGCCTTATTAACAAATGTGGCTTTTCACTTCCTGTTCTTACAAAAACTCACATTTTTTCTTAGCCTATAACACCAAATAAATAAAAAAACACACTCAAGTAGTTTTATGTAAGTAAGTAAGTAAGTAAGTGATATTTATTTGTATAGCGCTTTTCCAGACCAGGGTCACAAAGCGCTTAAACAATCAAAACAATATTCAATAAAGTATATACTTTGGACTGTTGCAAATCAAGTCATTCATGCAGTTGCAAAGTGATATTTTTTAACATAACTATGCACATAATTGTATGCTATCATTTGCAATACAATGACAATAAATCTTTACAATGCTCCTATTTATTTTTTACGCGTCCATTCAGAGCAGCGTGGATTGTTCGATCAGGGAGTAAGATGAATTGGATCTGTTACGTCAAAGTAAAATAATAGGATTCAAAACCAAATGCTAATAATTTCCATAATATCAGAACAAACTAAGAATCACTTTATCACAAAAATATAAAGTAATAAAATATAAATAAATAAATAAAATATATTTTACCTAAAGGTTTATAACCTGGACCTAAATGCTATAACACCAATTTCATTTAAATATTGATTCATAAGGATATATTTTTAAATTCCATATGAACTATTCCTGACAACTGATCACTTTTTAACATAACATATTTAATTAGGTAGAAAAAACACCAGCTGTACAGGTACTATAATGAATTACAACTGCTATAATGCAATAAATACTGGCCCTGTAGAAACATACAGCAGTTGGATTAAATAAAAAAGCTCCTCTTGCATTGTCTCACAATGTGAATACAGTAAAACATTGATGGTGAAAATGTAGCAAAATGAATAATAAAACTGAATAAATGTGGAGTTAAAACAGTATTATGTTCACATTGTAACATGCAGCATTAACATTTACATTAACACGCAGCATTGTATTCTTCTGCGATCCGTGTTATTTAAGACAGACAATTTCAGTGCTGTTGTGTCAACAATATATTTTAAGATCATAAAATAGGACAGTCTACAAATTCGCATACTGTTTTCATTGTGTTGGATTAAGGCTTTAACAGTCCATTTGTATTATGTTTTAGTAAAAGGTGGCACAGGTTTGGTGTGTGCTATTTTGCCCAAAAGGTGATTTGAGGACAAAAGGCAAAAACATGTAAACGGAATCATTTCTACTTGAACTACAAACCACACAAGCGTGTTCCTATAGGCATAACAACTAGAACCTACTCTTGATGAAAATCTGTTGGGGTTTTTTTTTTCAAACTTTTCTTCGACCCACTTCTCTGAGTGCAGCTCATTGAGACGAGAGATGCTGGAGGAGGAGCAGTGGCCACAAAGACTTACTGATGTTTGCAGAACACCACCATGATGATTAAAGCTCCCCCTCCTCCTGCTCACTGTACACAACACACTGTCACAGCAGCATCCAGCAAAGGTGTGTTTTATTCTGTTTGATGTGAGCAGAACAGAACCATCAACTTTGTTAACTCAAGCGCTTCAGCACTCGCATGTGGCCACTACATAAATAAAAGTCTCCTGATATAACATTGTTTATAGATGACGAGGAATACAAATACCTGCTGCTTTATTTGTTTTGTTTTTATTTTCTCCAAGGGAGAAGGGGAAACTCATTTGTAAAATGTCCAAATCACAATAATTATTATAAGCAGTGGTTTCAATAAACATAGCCTTTTCCCTACGGTGCACTTTAAACTTAAACATCTTTCCTACCATGTTAAAAACAGCACTGTCCATAAAATCAGATTCCTTGATGAGAAAATTAAAAAATTGTATGTCATATTTGAATAAGAGAAATGAGTGTCGTGTTCTGACAGTCACACAACAGGACACAAATACATTGAATGTAAGATTAAGGATATTTTTGATAATCAAAATCAAATTAAAAAAGGCTTGGTGGGAGGAAATGCACAATTATAATAATAATAATAAAAATAATGATAATGATAATGATAATGATACTAATAATACTAATAATAATAATAATAATAATAATAATAATAATAATAATAATAATAATAATAATAATAACAACAACAATAATAACAATAACAATTGCAAGTTATAAATACAAAAACTAAGTATAATTTACGTTTGAATTTGAAAGGACATCATTTAAGATGGTTAGTCAAGCTCTTCACTTCAAGATAGCATATTAAGTCGGGCAGTCAACACACAAGCGCGCACATACGCACACACACACGCACAGGTGAACAGGCCTGCGTGGAAAACAGAAGGGTGAATGCATGGAACACATTGGCGGGTTCGTTCTATACGGCCCGGTCTCAACAGAACCATTGACTCACACGTACCATTATAGCGGAGGGAGATCTGCCAAAGCGCTCAATGCCCCATTTCCTCTAAAGTTCGGCTTCCAAAAAAAAAACGGTGAGAGAGAGAGAGGAGAGCTGAAGGAGACACACTTTGGTTCTTCGCTGTTGCCGGAAGCGAAAAAAAAAGGGGGAACTGAGTCAGTCCAACATAGAAAA